>NC_133770.1:224891085-224989901 GCF_003597395.2 Chelonoidis abingdonii | reverse complement strand
GTGAGATCTTTTTGAAGTTCTTCACAATCTGCTTTGGTCTTAACTATCTTGAGTAGTTTAGGATCATCTGCAAACTTTGCCACCTCACTGTTTACTTTCTCCAGATCATTTATGAATAAATTGAACAGGATTGGTCCTAGCACTGACCCTTGGGGAACACCACTAGTTACCCTTCTCCATTCTGAGAATTTACCATTAATTCCTACCCTCTGTTCCCTGTCTTTTAGCCAGTTCTCAATCCACAAAAGGACCTTCCCTTTTATCCCATGACACCTTAATTTACGTAAGAGCCTTTGGTGAGGGACCTCCTATGGGTTTGTGTTAGACTGTCAGTAATATCTGAATATATGTAAGAGCCTCACCAGTATTTGAAACTATGTGACATATGGCAGGTGAGCTACCAAAACATGATTAATAGTAATCATATCTGTCTTGAAAGCAGACCTCACTTAGCACTTCATGATAATAAACTTCAGTTAGTTATCAGGTAATATGGTGCTCATCTGAGGATATGCCAGTGTTTATAGCAGTGAAACCCTACAGAAACACCAGGTGGCTTCTGAATGTTTGCTTTCTTATCTTTCCCTAGATGTAACTATTCTTTTCCTCTCTATTCTTCAATTGGTAGCAGAGAAAAATGTAAAAAAAACCTACTGGTAGGCGTTCTTCGCTGCATGGCTAAGACTACTGTCTCTTGAAGCTAATTTTGTGTGTCAAAGTCAAGTTGGCAGCTCATATAAATGATTGAAGCTTTTTTTAATCAAGGATGCTAGGACTGTGACCTTTAAATGTCAGTAATCAGATGTTTTGTACTATAGTCTGCTTCAATTATTTGCACAATCAAGGACTTTGTCATTCATTCTCCAGCTACTCTTCAGAAACACGAAAGGGATGTGCTATGGAACAATTTATATCTTGTTTTTGCTGCACATGTGGAGACCAGGGCTGGCTCTAGGCACCTGCAAACCAAGCACGTGCATGGGGCAGCATATTTTCTGGGGCAGCATTTCAGCCATCATTTTTTTTGCTTCTGGTGGCAAAAGCCTAGAGCCGGCCCTGGCAGTAGCAGGGCGTTGTGTGAGGGGGGCGCCCTGGGGCCGCTGTGGTTCGCGCTGCAGGAGAGCAGGTGCAGTGCCTGCACCTTGTGGCTAGGCTGGGCAGGCTCCAAGCGGGGCACATTTGGGCTAGGGTCTGCTCTGCGGGGCACACTGAGCCACCTGCAGGTGCTGCAGGGCGGCCACCCCTCAGTGCCGCAGCCGGGCAAAGCGACCTGAGCTGCCCAGGGACAGAAGCAGGGTGGCCAGAAGCAGCAGCAACAGGGCCATAGAGGGCAGGGTGCTGCCATGCGGGGCCCACGTCCCGCTCTCTCTGGGGCTCCCCTGCCCCAGCTCCTCAGCCCCCTGCCGGAGCAGTCCCCTGGCTCTGCCCTCCCAGGTCCTGGCCGCCCCTGGAGGCGGGAGCCCCACTGGAGGGACCCTGGGCTGAGGTGCAGCCTGGGAGCCCCACTGCTTACCCCGATCCTGCTAGCGCCGGACCAGCTGGAGGCAAGGGGGGAGTGGGTGGAGTCAGCACTGGTGGAGGGGAGGTGGCAGAGGGTGTGGGTGGGAGGGAGGGAGAGAGCCAAGGGCTGGGGTGGCAGGGGCTGCGGGTAGGGGAGGGCACTGGGTTTGTGTGGGGGGTGAGAGCCCAGGGCTGGGGTAGGGGGCAGCCAAAATTTTTTTGCTTGGGGCAGCAAAAAACTTAAAGCTGTCCCTGGTGGAGACCACTTTAACTGTATTTATGTGAACTTGCCACTATAATAAGAAGAAATTTTACTGATATCTGGTACAATTAGGAGGATAAAGGACAAATGCCAGCAGGAAACATTGACAGAGCGCTCTGGCTGGTGTTCTCCTCTGAAGTAAAAATGCATCGTGAATGTGACACATCTCAGTTTCACTAGCCTAGGGAGGGAGAGTCACTCTGAACATACTTCCATCCAGCCCCCTTTCAGCCTTATTGGGCAGCTGCTAAGCAAACATTTTTTTTTTTAAAAAAAATCTTGCTTGTTGAAATATGGAGACAGACATGAAATTCCACAGGATAGTAGCATTTGAAAGGCTTGTTATCCGATCTTCTCACTCCAAAAAAATTCAGTCTGCTGTCTAGTACAGCAGCAAGGGAGAGTAGTAAATTCAAATTGGCCCCATAGTCCAGGAGCAAACTCTGGACTACACTAAAGGTTTGGGCAGATTCCTTCCTCCAATATACATTGATAGTTCCCACTGGCTTCAGTAGCAGTGACATACAAGTCTGAGAGCAGAATTAGACACTAGCATTTTAGACAGCCGCTGCACTCACTCTCCAAAGGGAAGCTGCTCACTGTCTTAATAAAAAGGGCACTGACACAACATTTCCTATTGTGTTATCTGAAGTGACATGCTACAACAGCAGTAGGAAAATCCGAAAGTAAAAACATAACTGAAAAAGGGGGGTACAATTTCGTAAGAAACTCTATACAGCTTATTTCTGACATGTTTTACAAAATGGAAGTTACTTACCTGTAACAGAAGATTCTTCAAGATGTGTGGTCCTTATCTGCATTCCAACATGGCTACACATGTGCTGCATGTTTATGAATGGAAATTCTTTCATATAGCATCTATTATTCTGTACCTGCACCCTGGATCTCCTTGTGCTCAATAACAAGGGTATAAGTGGAGATGTGGACCAACTGCCTCTTCAATTCCTTCTCTACCGTGAATCTAGTCATAATCCGAAGCAGAGGGGAGGAGGGCAAGTACTGGAATAGAGGTAGGGACCACACATCTCAAAGAACCTCCATTTACAGGTAAGTAACCTCTATTTCTTCTTCAAGGTCTTTATGTGTGTTCCACACAAGCAGTAGTCAAATATCACCCTCTGAGGATGCAGGTGGCAGTTATCTGCAGCACTGCAATTTTAATGGCTGTGTGGGCAGAAGAAGCTTGGACCAAACCATAATGTTTTGTGAAAGTGTGGATGGAACACAAGGTTGCTGCCTTACAAGTATCCAGCACTTCTCAAAGAGTTGCTACTGAGGGTGCCTGTGCTCTAGTGGAATGGGCCCTCAGCCCATCCAGGGGAGGTAAATGTGCTGAGAGCAAAGGAAGATACAGCCAGAAATCCATGGCTCTGAGCAGATATTGTTTGTCCCTTTTTCACTTTGTTATAGCAACAAATAGTCTAGGTGATTTTCTAAACAGGATCATTCTTTTAATGTAGAATACCAGTGCTCATCTGTCATTGAGAAAGTTAAGTCTCTTTAACTCACTGGAGGCATAAGGCTTCAAAATAGCAGTAAGTGAATTGATTCGTTTATGTGGAACCTGGAAATTACATTCAGTAGGAACTTTGCAAGGAGGTGAAGGGACACCTTCTCTTTATAAAATGTGATATATGGCAAATTGGCCATGAAGACTCTCAGTTCAACCACTCTCCTGGTCAATGTAATGGCAAGTAGGGAGGTAACCTTTAAGGACAGGTGAGATATCAAGCATGCGGCCAGTGGTTCGAAAGGTGGCCCAGTAAGCACTGAAAGTATGAGATTGAGGTCCCACTGTAATCTGGCCCTTTAGGAATCTGTTACTGGGTGAATAAAAATAGAATAGCCATCCACTGGAGGGTGGAATGCCCTGATAGCTTGTTACAGTCCACTTAGCAGCAAACAGAAAGACCCGATGGTCTTGAGAGTGAGGAGGTGGTTTAAAAGAGCAGGAATACTTGCTGGCCTCAATAACTGATTCTAATGCACTAGGTAGAAAAATGCCTCCATTTGGCTATGTAAAATTTTCTGGTAGAATCTTTCCTGATGCAATTAAGAATAGTTTGAATGGCCTCTGAACATGAGTGTTCTAGCTCTGATATCCATCCAAATACCAAGCCCTGAGGTGGAGAGAGTCTAGGTTGGGATATCCGATACTGTCATTCTCCTGAGTTAGCAGCTCTGGGAAGGGCTGAATGCTGAGTTGCTGGATTGACATTTGTAGGAGGTATGGAAACCAGAATTGTCTGGGACAAATGGATGCAATGAGAATGACTTGTGCTTTGTCATGACGAAGCTTCTGTAGAACTTGTGGTAGTAGCGAGATTGGAGCGAAGGCATTCCTCGTGTGGCCTGTCTAGGGAAAGAGAAGGACAATGCCCCTGGAGTCTAGACTTTGTGCTGCTCTGGAATAATAGACACTGAGCTTCTCGTTTACTTGGGAGGTGAACAAGTCCCAAGATGGCACTCCCCACTAACTGAAAATAGTTGTTGTTCGGCACTGAATTGTGTAACTTCCACTCGTGATTGGTGGCAAAGTGTCTGCTAGGGTTATTCACCAGTGAGTTCTGAGCACCAGAAAGGTAAGTCAAAGAAATTATTATGTGGTTACAGATGCACCAGATCTGCCTCTATGCACAGTGAGAAGGATCATAGCTCTCCCTGTTTGCTTATATAGAAGATGGTCATCATGTTTCCTAACTTTATCAAGACATATCTAGATCATATGAGTGCTAGGAATGCACTGCATGCCTGTCTGATTGCTCTTAGTTCCTAAAGACTGATATGTATACTGGCCTGTCGAGTTGACCATGTACCTTGAACCATGTGATTGTCCATGTGGGCTCCCTAGCCTATGAGGTACATATGCATGATTATGGTCACATTGAGTATAGCAGGTAGGAAAGGACATGCACATGTGTTTTGGATGTTCACCCGATGAGAAACTCCCTGGCACTCTGGTGTTCATGCTGTGTCTGTCTGGTGTAGTAAAAGCCTGGCTCAGGCCAGTATGACAAGGGAGATATAGTCTGGCAAATGGTATTATGTAAGTGCAGGAGGCTTTGTGGCCCAGCTGAGAAAGACCTGGACTGTGATTTGGGGTTTGTGAGAGACTTGGTTTATCACACTGTTCATGGCATGAAGTCTGAAGGTATGCTCCTGCCGCAGTCAAATTCAGGGTTGGCCTTATAAAGTCTATGAGTAATGTGGGAGCCAGAGCAGACTTTTCCATGTTTAGGCAGATCCCCATGGATGTCAGGAGGCAAAGCAATGACAAAGTTGCTCTCCGGACGTCCAGACAGAATCGAACTGTTATAAGCAAGTTTTACTCCTCAGGGAATTCTGTGCCAACCCTCCCAAAATTTTGCATAAAATATTTTAAAATTCTGCAAAATTTATTTGTCAATAAATAAATTTGGAGGCTTTAGCATGGCAGTAGGGAGCACAGACCAGTGGTTGCTCAGAGGTGGGAGATTAGCCTGCAACCCTCTCCCCCGCCCCACCAGGGACATAGACTCAGTGATGGGGCTGCACCCTACCCTGACACAGCGCAAGGGCCAGGCCAGCCTCAGAAATGCCCTGAGGGCACTGCTCCTCCATGCTAGGTGCACCAAGGGGTGTGGGCAGGCAGGCTTAAAAAGCCCGCAGGATCCAAGTGTGTGTGTGGGAATCTAGGTGTGGACTGAGAAGGTTGTGTGTGGAGCAACCTGGGTGCAGGCAGCTCAGTGTGGAGGCAAGGAGATCTGCAGGCACAGGAGCTCATCAGGGGGGTTCCAGCTGCAGGGGAAATGGGGCTCAGCAGGTGAGCCTGGGTGCTGGGGTAGTGGGGCAGGGGGTGCAGCTGGTTGGTGGTCTGGGTGCAGGGGGCTCACTGGCATGAGTGGTTTGGGTGAAGGGTGGTGGGGTTCAGTGTGGGGAGGTTCAACTGCAGGAGGTGAGGTGAGGCTCAGTGGGTGGGGGTTCAGGTGAGGAGCTCAGTGTGTAGGGGGTTCTTGGTGCAGGGGATGATGTCTTGGTATGCGGGGTCCAGATGCACAGGGATTGGGTGGATGGTGGGAGCAGCTCCCTGTACAGTGACCCCCTGCCCGTGTGGTTGAGGAGCAATGGGGGTGGGGAGTGTGTGCGTGGAGCTTCCTGCAGCTGGGGGAGGTTTCTAGGTGTGGGTCTGACCTGCACTCAGCCGCTCCTTTCAGAGGAAGAGCAAGTCCTGTCTGCCCCAGCCCAAACAGGACTAGCAGATGAGCCTAGCACAGAGTAGGAGATACGGGCTGGGGCATCCCCAGTCCTGCCTTCCCCGCTGCACCTCTCCCTGCAGTGATTTATCTCTTTGCCAGCTTCTCCAGATCCCCAAAATGAAGCATCCACATTGCTGGGGAGGAGTGGGTGACTGCTTGAGTCTCCCCTTTACTTCCCCTTCAGAAAGTCTTTTTCTGCGAGGAAGCAAAGAAATCAGCAGGGCACATGAATTCTGCACACACACAGTGGTAAAGTATGCGAGTAAAGTATCTGAAGACGGTGTAGCCATTTTGTCTCAGTGTTAACAGCACACATGAGAAGATCTTCATGAAGACCCTGGATGCTGCTGCCAGCCCAAATAGGGTACCCTGAACTGATAGTATTCTTGTCCCAGCAGAAATTTGAGGAACCATCTGTGGGGTGGGTGAATGTCCACATGAAAGTAAGCTTTTTTTAATGACAAGAGCTGTGAAACATGTCTTTTTCTAAGGAGGGAATTACTGATGCCAGTGTAACTTGCAGAATTTTAATTTGTGAATAAAAATATTTAGCTGACATAGGTTGAGAATGGGCCTTCATCTTCCCCTTTTTTGGGGGGGAACTATGAAATACTTGAAGTAGAGCCCTTTCCCTCGATGCTCTTGGGTACGAGGTGGAAAGAGCAACGAACAGTGTACTTCGTGGAGACACTGTTGGCACTGAGCATGAGGAGATCCAGGGGGCAGGTGCAGACAGACACTACTTGCAAGAATTTCCAGTCTCGGGCATATGGTGCACAAGTGCACACATATGTGGAATACAAACAGGGACCAGCACTCAAAGAAGAATCTATAATTATTTGCACTCCTCCCCATCTTTCTGGTGTGGAGTTGCAGGGATGAAAGTTTCCTTGCCACCGCACAGCAGGCAGGCTTTTCTCCAACCTAGTCTGGCCTGCGTTGAGGCTACCATTCCAACCTGATGGCAGCAGATATTTTTGGGAGGACATAGTGTTAAATGTTTAGTCAGGCAGAAGAAAAGAGCTATATGCAACTTACTTGCTTCAAAACTGGCCATACTTTGCTCTGAGTTAGAGATAATGGCAAAAGTATATAGACACAGGCTTAGACATGGCAGAAGACAGCCAGATTTAAGAAGAATGGCTGAGTTACATACAAACTGACAACTGAAACAATGCTCCTCCTCTACAGATGGGCTAGTAAGCCATTTCCTATTTTTGACTGTACCACCACCTTTTCTCACTTACACAATAAACGGGAACTGCACATTATATCCCACCACAAAAATTAATTCCTTGAAAGGAGAAAGCTTCTAAATCACTCGTGTGGATAAGTTTATGTATCATCAACAAGTACAGTACTGACTACTAAATAGTTTCACAAACCAGTACGCATGGTTATTTTTAGCCAAGCAATTATTTACAGTACTTTGCTATTTAACATTCCTAGAAAGAACGTTAGCAATTCCATGACCCTCGAGCACAGGGAGGAGTTATGTCTTGAAAGCACAAATATCCACTCTTTGGATTAATGTTTTAAAGTATCTGCTTCCGCTAAAGCGGTTAGAAAATACTAAGTGCATTGGGCTGTGATTTAATTTAAGCAGATCAATGTCCCTCTGCTAAAGAACCCCCAAAGGTGCCAAACCTGCACTAACCGTGAGGGGTTGCTCTGGAGCATGTTGACATACAACCCGATGAGTACATGTTCATCGGCCAGCCTGTCTGCAACATCGAGGCTGTACTGTAACCTGAAACAGGGTTGGGGGGAAAAAGGGTGTGATCCGGACAGACAGAGAGAAATAAACAGAAAAAGCAGGAGCAAGTAAGACTGTAAAATGGGGATTTAAGAATGAGCAATAAAAGTTCTTAGAAAAAACTAAAGTGTTGACATTTTTATTTACTCTAGTTGTTCAAAATGGTACAATTCAACTTGATTAGGCAACTGATCCTGCAAGATGAGGGGAACCTTCTAAAATATGCAAACACCTTCAACTCCTATTGAAGTCAATGGGAGCTGAAGGAGCTTCAGCACCAGGCAAGATCATACCATGTGTTAGTCCTATAAAGAAAATTACTTTAAAGATACTACAGATTATGAAGTTTGCCAATTTTAATATATTATAGGTAGTATATATGTAATATACATTATATGGAAAGTAAAAATAATTTATGTAGTATATCCACACACGCACACGTATGATTAACAGATTGAAATCAAGAGTAGGTATATTTGAAAGTATCTGATCAAGATAACAGGTATATAAATATATGCATTTAAACAAAGCCTACTTAGTTCAGTGGGTTAGTTAGGTTCTAGAGATATTGTAATTTTCTTGCGAAAAAAAGTGTATAGATTAAAAAAATGGGGGAAATACAGAAGTTTTTTTGGTAGTTGTGTTAGTGCAAGCTACCAACATACTCTCTAACTTACCCTTTGCCTTTCAAGAAAGCTGGAGCAGCCCTAGCCAGCAATTTGTTCTGCTCTACTTCATTATTCTTGTAAGGAGAGCTAGTTAATAAGACAGGAAAACTATGAAGAGGGTAAACAATGATGACTGCAGTTCATTACAGAAGAGAGTTCAGGGAAATTCATTTAAGAGCCTTGAGCTGAACCAAAAGCCAGAAGTTTGTTGAGGTTCTTCCCCCTCTAAACTATAATACCTACAGCAAGGGAAGAACCTAACAAAACAAGCTTCAATCAAAAATGGCTGTTTGGAGGTTATTGTAGTTTCAGGTGAAGTTTGAGCTACATTCGTGATGCTGAATCCTAACATACCAAGCCATTACATCAAGCGAGGAAAAATGTGGAGCATATGGTGGAGACATGCACCTCCCCAAGTCAGTAAACCCTGAGATTCTGGGCATAGTCCCACTCCCAAAAGTATTATATGTGGATCTCAAGGTGGAAGTAGCCAAGGAAGTGTCTACATCTAACTGAATCTGTCCTTCCGTGGGGTAGCTCCAATTTAATTTTTTAGGAATACTATGTTCTTTTTATGCCCTCAAATATATTTGTTATTTTTCATTATAATCCATTTGTCAGTCATGCTTTCTTTTTAGGTTTAAATATTTAAAGGGTCACAGTAATTTCCTGATGCTGCAATACTTGAGTGATGGGGGAAGAAGAGAAGATACTGGATAAAAATGGAGAGATTTACATCTTAGTTCATCTCTCACTCTGTTGCATTTTTTTTGTGAAAGTTATTTCATTTCTCTCTCCATTTTAATCAGTCACCAATCTTCTTTGGGGTCTGGCTGCTGACATTCAGGAATCTTCTGACCAAAGACTGTCTGTGTCTGTGTATGAGCAGTGCACTGCAGGGATTTCTCCAAGAGCAACAGCAATGCTACTCAAAGGGTCAGCTGCATGTGGTACATCTGAGTTGACAAAGTTCTGATGACCTGGAGAGTAAAAATATCAACTGTATGACAAATTAATCATTCCCTGAGGTTAGTCTTATCCCACTCTGCCACCACTCTAGCAACTCCCATATGCAAGTTTAAGTCATCATTCATCAATAGTGTTTTCAAAGGATTACAATGAAGGAGTGGCCCCACGGACCCTAACTTCATTGCTTTATGACAGTCTGAATGGGATCTAGATCAAGTCATTTGTGCACAGTAGGAAAACTGTTTGCTATTTACTGATGTTTTTACACAATCCCCATTGCGGTATTTATAAAGAACTAACATAAGAACGGCCACACTGGGTCAGACCAGTCCATTTATCCCAGTATCCTGTCTTCTGACAGTTGCCAATGCCAGATGCTTCAAAGGGAATGAACAGAAGAAGGCAATCATCAAGTGATCCATCCCCTGCATCTGGCAGTCAGGCTTGGAGACATCCAGAGAATATGGTTGCATCCCTGACCATGTTGGCTAAGAGCTATCCTCCATGAACTTATCTAATTAATTTTTGAATCCAGTTATAGTTTTGGCCTTCACAATATCCCCTGGCAACAAGTTCCACAGGCTGACTGTGCGTTGTGTGAAGTACTTCCTTTTGTTTGTTTTAAATCTGCTCCCTATTAGTTTTGTTGGGTGACTGCTTGTTCTTGAGAAACACTTCCTTTCTCACTTTCTCCACCTCACGTATGATTTGATAAAGCTCTATCACATCCCTCCTTAGTCGTCTCTTTTCCAAGCTGAATACTCCCAGTCTTTTCAATCCCTCCTCATACGGAAGCTGTTCCATACCCTTAATCATTTTTGTTGCCCTTTTCTGTCCCTGTTCTTATTATCTATCCCTTTCCTAATGGTTCCCAATATTTTGTTATCCCTCTCTCCCTTTTTTTTTTTGGACTGCTGCTGCATATTGAGTTGATGTTTTCAGAGAACTATTCACAATGACTCAAAAAATTTTTTATAGAGTGGTAACAACTAATTTAGACCCCATCATTTTGTATGTGCATTACTTTGCATTTATGTACATTGAATTTCATCTGCCATTTTGTTGCACAGTCAACTAGTTTTGTGAGATCTTTTTGTAACTCTTCGCAGTTTGCTTTGGACTTAACTATCTTGAGTAATTTTGTATCATCTGCAAAGTTTGCCACCTCACCATTTGCCTCTTTTACGGATCATTTATGAATATGTTGTACAGATCCATTATTTCTCTCCATCCTGAAAACTGACCATGTATTCCTAGCCATTGCTTCCTGTCTTTTAACCAGTTACTGATCCATAAGAGGACCTTCCCTCTTATTCCATGACTGCTTAGTTTGCTTAAGAGCCTTTGGTAAGGGACCTTGTCAAAGGCTTTCTGAAAGTCCAAATATACTAGACCCGCTGGCTCACCCTGGTCCACATGTTTGTTGACCCTCTCAAAGATTTCTGATCGACAGGTGAGGCATGGTTTCCCTTTACAAAAGCAGTGTTGACTCCTCCCCAAATCATGTTCATCTACGGGTCTAATAATTCTGTTTTGTAATATAGTTTTGACCAAAATTCCAGATAAACCCTGGAAGGCTACAATTTTTACTGCATTTCATTTCCAGTTATGGAAGAAAAAAATGCATTAAAAAGGACAGAAATGGTAGCAAACCACTCAATAACTCAAAAGACGAAGCATTCATCTATTACGGAAAACTAAACTCTCTGCTTTCACCAACTTTTCTGCCACCCACTTTGCCGGTCATCTTGACAAAAATACATATTTGTTCTAGCTCTGCCCTTCATACCAACTCTTTTTAAACTAGATATCTGAGAAAATTAAGGATGAAATTCTGGTTCCACTGAAGTCAACAGCAAAACTTTCATTGACTTAACTGGAGACAGAACTGCACCTTAAGGGTTTTACTGTTCACTGAGTCAGATGTAAGAAAAGCAGCATCAAAACAATGACAATGAGCAATACTGTTCCAAAATGACTATACAACAGGCAGGTGCTGGCACTAAAACACACCAATGAACATTATATAACAAAGGAAAGAACAAGAAAAAATTCTCCTCCTGAGGTTCTGAAAGATGGCAGCTAATTGTAATTATTATTTTTATTAGAAACACGTGGTAGAACATCTGAAGTGAATCTTTTAGGACCAAATTTTCAGCTCCAGCTTCCAGTTCTGAGTGCCCACTAGTGGGTGGACAACTGATTCTGCCTACAAAAGCAAACTTCCACCCACTTTTGCAGAACATCCGAAATGGCAGTAACTGATATTGCTAGAAAAGTCCCTGACCCTCTCTTTTTACCCTCCTGATGGGAGTAGCCCTGGGCAAAGCAAACCAATAGATCAGCCTTGCAAAATTCTAGTGACCTACTGCCCTGGGGGATTTTTAGCCATGACATGATGACATGATTTCTCTGTGCACTGGCTCTGTCTAGATGACAAAAAGATACCTTTTAAAATCAAGTAGATAACATGGTTTGAAACACCGGTTAAACACCCCTCAGTGGTGAGATTCTGTGCTTCGTCACTAAGAAAGGCAGCACAAAACTTGCAGCCTGGGGGGAGGGACATCTCAGTGGTTTGAGCATTGGCCTGCTAAACCCAGGGTTGTAAGCTTAATCCTTGAGGAGGCCAGTTAGGGATTGGGGGTAAAAATCAGTACTTGGGCCTGCTAGTGAAGGCAGGGGGCTGGACTAATGACCTTTCAAGGTCCCTTCCAGTTCTAGGAGATAGGTATATCTCCAATTTTTTGTTTTAAGCCATCTTTGTGCTCTCCCAATACTAGACTGCTCCAGGGGCTGGAGAAGCCTCCAGTGCAACTTACACTCCCCTGAAGGAAGTTTGTCTAAGTTACAGTAGCCTGCCTCTCTCTGCCTATGGACCACAGCACTGACCAAAATCTCTGCAACGCTACATGCTGCAGCCCCACCCTTGATGTCCTCCCTGTCCCAGGGCTTGCTAGAGGGTCCACAGAAGACTTTCTTATTCAGATTATCATTCATATAGAAGTATAATGTGTTAAAAAGCACCACACAGCCCCCCAAAAGAGTCTTTTAGGGCTGAACTTTCAGCTTCAGCTTCTAATTTTGAGTACACTATTGGGTGCACAACTGATTCTGTCTACAAAGGTGAGCCTACACCCATTTTTCACAGGGAAATTGGGCAGACAGATGCCCAGCTACATGATTCATGAGCCAGACGTGAGATTCACAGACATAAAATAGGTGTCTCCTATTTTTCCATGTGCAAAATGGGTAAGTAGATTTAAAGGCTGTGGGGGATACTTTCACAAGTGGCAAAGTGCTAACTTACCCCACCTATTATGGTCTTCAAGGGACCTTATATCAGTTCAGATAGGCAAAGTGCAGGTGAACTCCACTTCACCTCCAATACATCCCCTTCTGACTACAATAGAATCGGGAGACACAACTGGCAGAAGAACAAGTTTTGTCATTTTATACTAGCTAAGAGCTCCCCTATCCCAGCAGAATTCTCAGCTGGCCAATTAGGGCCAGATTCTGCCACTTTGTGCCCCTTCTTACTCAGTGCAAAGTGGACAAAAGATAGGGTGAGACCCTGGCCCTTTGTTTATAGTCAGTCAGTGCCTGGTCCTGCACAGGGGCAGCTCCAGGCACCAGGTGCATGCCTGAGGCGGCAAGCCGCGAGGGGTGCCCTGCCAGTTGCCGTGAGGGTGGCAGTCAGGCTGCCTTCAGCGACTTGCCTGCAAGAGGTCCGCCAGTCCCGCAGCTTCGGCGGCAATTCAGCAGCGGGTATGCTGACCTCCTGCACGCATGCCGCCGTAACCACGTTACCGGCGGACTTCCTGCAGGCGCGCGACCGAAAGCCGCCTTATTGCCTTGCTTGGGGTGGCAAAATACATAGAGCCACTTCTGGTCCTGAAAACACAAAGACACACTGAAAATGTGCATATTTGCAAGAGTGAAGTTACTCATGTGTTTAAGGATTTGCAGAAGAAGGCCTATGGTTAGTCAGTTTCCCACATATGTGAGGCTTTTACATGGGAAGAGAAAAACATTATAAAAAGAAGTAAATGTAATTGCAAAATCACAAATAATGGCTGTGGAACTCAAGGGTAAAAGGAAACCAAACTTCTAAATCTTTTTAAATTTGCTAGATTTCAAATTAGTTGTGTCTCCTCCCTTATTACTTAATCATATATGTTTTATCAAACAATACAGTACACTACAATCTTTTTATCGCTTTCCATTCATCTTGGAAATACTGTGTTCTGTTCTGCATATGCTAGACAAATATAGGACCTAGATAGCCTCTCATCTATACATCTATTGAGAGAGATGAGAGGACATCTAGGATCTGTATTTATCTAGCATATATATCTTAGTACACAGTCTGTAAATACAGTCACACATCCACACACTTCAACTCTCCGAATTTGCTCATATAAATTTAGTAGAAAAGAGGCAGCACAGAGTGTATCAGTGTGAAGAAGCAGGAGCAACAATGGAAGTTGTGAAATTATTAAGTACTGTATTTCCAGTAAATATATACATGTACTTGAGAACTCCAGCATACCGTACGTTATACAGTATAGCTAAGAACACTGAATACAAAAACAGAGTTTGCTAAGAGAGGAAAATGAATTACCAAAGAATGATTTTCCACCAAAAGGAGGGCATAAAACCTCTAATTCTGAGCAGAAGTAACTTGCTAAATGATCTCACATCTACACAGATGGCACCATTTTTAGGTTGTATTTAGCTATATACACAATCAGAATTTACAAACCTCTCCATCAGCAGGCTGATTGCTGGCCAATTTGACCAGAGAATTTGAAAAAGGATTCCTACCCTGTGCTGAACAGAATATATAAAGACTGTATATAGTTCAAGTGACCAGACCTCCAAAACAAGGTAACTCAGACATCACCTGTAGCCAATATACCTTAGCCTAACCTTCGTGTGTGCTTGCACATGTCTGTACTTGACCTCATCTGCCGAGAGACTATCCAACACCTTTTATATCCTGTTTGGAGTTAACAAGAGGTACCTGCCACTATGACTCAACAGTAATTACCCTGTGACTTCACACAGGATTCGGGCAACTGATATCACCAGGACAAGTTTTAGTCTGACACATATTTGCAGCCAATTTAAAGTTAATCTTGATGTGTTGATTAGCTTCCATTCACTCCAGTCCTAGTTTTTTAACCAAGGAACAACTTACTGGGGGGAAAAAAATGTAGTTAATCATTCTGGTACTTGCCCCTTCCCCAAGCCCTGTACATTGATAATTCCAGGGAAACAGATACATACAGAGAAAGAACGAGCAAGAGAGAGCTATTGCACCCCCCACCAGGGTATCTGAACACCTTGGATCAGCACCAATAGACCACAGATAGAGTGCAGAGCTACCCAAAGGAAAAAAATAGATTTTAATTAAGTTGAAGCAGTGTTTAAAGTTATCCACCCTGAATTGGCCAACAGATTCTGTAATGCCCAATTTACTTATTTTTACTCTACTCTAGGTCAGATATTCGGTTCATTGAGTTTATATGGATATTTCCCACTGTACATTAACATTTCCCTGATTACTGCACTACAAGTGAAGCCACTAAATTGTTTTGCAGCCCTCCAAGTAGCCCCAGATCACAAAGAAAGAATGTTAGCCAAGCAAGGAAAATATAGGACTCGTGGTTTTAATTATTTGTAAGTTGGCAGCACAACTAATGACTATGTTTATATCAGATGGTCACAGATGTGTGCTTGGTTATTTGTTCCCTGTTTTAAAATATGGTATTTGAATGTGGCTTGTGCACTACACAAAGAAGAGTAAAAAGATTAGCTGAGCAGTTTATTTTTGATACCCCCAGTGGTGCCATTTGTAGCTATAAAATGTATCTTGTGTCTCTTATGACAGATTTCACAGCTCGCATCAGGCCTCCTCCAGCTGTTGCTCTCACCTGGCCATTGTGGCCCAAACTAGGACAGTTTAAATGAACAAGCAGAAGCAGTGAAATCTAAGAGGGGCTTTTGTTCTGGGGTGGCTTAGAGAAACTAACAAACAGATCAGGTGAAAATAGGTTGAATCAAAAACCTGAATCTGAACACCTCTGAATGTTGGGAAAGCTTGATTATGAATCCAAACTTCATGGCTTGATCCCATCTCAAATAGCAGACAATGAAAAATATTCATTTTATCTTTCAGATGTTCTTCATAATTTTTCTTTAACAAAGGTTTGCTCCTTCCCAGTGCATTTTCTCTATCTCATTTAATCCAGCAATTATGATGACAGTGATGAATGTATGATGCCACATTCATTTCCATAAGCAAAGGACTTTGATATCATGCACTCAAGACTCTTGATGCACTGGTGGATGGAGCAAACTGAGAAGCTGGTTATGAAGGAGAATGCTTGCATACTAATACAAATATTTGAAACAATTGCAAAGGGAATACTGAAAATGACTGACAATGTAAATTGCCTTTTGTAAAAATGATCTATTTGTGTGAAAATCTTTCTTCAAAGTTACCAAACTGTCTGAACCAGACCACAAAACACATTAAAGTGACCGCAAATTGTACCCTGTGGAAAAACACAGCCAGGATAGCTTTTAGGGTTATTATGATCAACTAAAGGATTCAATGGTGAGTTTGTACAATTTTGATTGGTATTCAGAAAAGCAGCATCTTAGCACAAATGCTGTCTCCCTGAAGAATAGCTGATGCTCAAGGACTGATTCAGAAAATAAGAGAGGTGACTATACTCCACAGAAAACAACTTGGGAGACTGCACCACCAGCACCAGCTGCACCACTTCCTTCTTTTGTACCAAATGAAACAAAGCCTCATTCAGATGGTTAAAATGAGAGGGAATGGTTAAGAAGGGTGTGGTGATCAAGCACCTGGGCCTGATCCAAAGCTCAGTGACTTTAGTGGAAAGACTCCCATTGACTTCATTAGGATTTGGATCACGCCCTTTGTGGACCACGCCCTTTGTGGACCAATTTGGCAAGGAACCCAAAAAGTGTTCCTGTTTGGTGCAATGGGGGAGGGAGGAGAAAGGGGTATTGTGGACTTGATCCAAAGTGCTCACCAGCAGCAAAAACCCTTGAAGAGGAAGAACAGGATCATTGTGAATTTTGGGATGGTTTTCAAGCTGTTATATGTTTCTCTTTCAGGCTCCTGTTGAGTGTGAAAAACCAGCGGTACATAATGAAGATGGAAATTTAAAGGTGTACAGGTCTATCTGAACAAAAAACATGTCTAGTACATATTCCTATTTAGATTTATTAAAACATTTGAAAGATTTGTGCTGTGCAATGGCAAGAAAGCTTTGCGAAGTCTAAGGCCAGTGTGAAGTTTAATCAAAGTCTAATTAAAACCACGTAAGTCCGTTATCCCTACAGGATCCTCCTCTAAGAATATCTTTAGCAATTTAGCAGAATTACCAATGATTTAGTGCATCAGCTACTGAACTACAGCGATTAGTGGTTTAGTGTTCTCATACTGACCGTGAATTGTTGTGAAGCTGATTTACATACAGCTTTATAAGAGAATGCTCATCAGCTACAGGACTGGCTACATTTATACCCTCAAGTAACCTGAATAATTCAAACAATGAAACCTTGTTAATATCCTACGCAAATACACAGAGTAGCATGCTGACAGTGGATTCAGTGTGTTCAATTCACAACCATTTTAGATAGAACACTGTTTTTTAAACAAAATAAAAGTGAATTAGGGTTGAAAACAAAAATAATTAGAACAAGTTGCAATTCAAAAAGTTACAAGAGGATTAATATGAGATATTATTTTACATTTCAGGGCACTGTTAATTCTAAAATAACCAGGAATGTCCATGGCATCACAAGAACATTTCATAACGGAGATGCCATATTACCCACCTACCAGAAGGTCTGTCTATCTAGAGCTCTGGCTTTTAAAATTCCTCATGTCCCGCAGGGCATTTTCCATTGATAAGTCCTGATTTCATGTGCAAAGGACACTCCCTTCCTCCAGGAGAAAAGGAATTCTAAAGT
Organism: Chelonoidis abingdonii; assembly: GCF_003597395.2. Classification (NCBI taxonomy): domain Eukaryota; kingdom Metazoa; phylum Chordata; order Testudines; family Testudinidae; genus Chelonoidis; species Chelonoidis abingdonii. The sequence continues at coordinate 224,972,471 of NC_133770.1, read as the reverse complement.
GCCAGAAATGTACCTTCATTTGATCCTGATAATTAAAGACAATGACTTGAATTGAAACTAAAGCAAAAAAGAAGTATCAGTAATTATTTGTGTAAAATGAAACATGTAGCACAATAAATACCACTGTAAGTATTGTAACTAAAAACCATCTACTGGGTGCCTGTCTTATAACAGTAAGGACACTGTGTTGCTGATTGAGCATTGTGATTTCTTGGAGGCTGCATACATTTCAGTAACAATGGTAGTTTATAGGTAACAAAAAGTTAATTATTAGGGGAGGAAAACATCTTTATTCTTGAGACTATATTGCAGTGTGGTGTACTATGGCTTTGTCTTTAGTCCTGAAAGAATAACCATGAATACCCAAGTTACCAAGATTATAGTTGGGAATTTTAGGTCTCTGATGCACCGAAACATAAAGCAAGAGCAATTCAGTCAGATGCAGCCAAAGGTTACACTATGCTTACCTTCTCCATTAGAGTGAGTGCTTCTCTTTCCAGTATCCTGACTATGACCATTTACTTATAGGTATTTTCTGTAGACTATGTAATTGGTGCTGCAAACATATTTTGACTGCTTGGGCATATAACAGTGTATGGGGTTACATACACCTTTTCTCTGGGAATAGGACCACCTTATTTCAAGACATTTCTTTGTTGTGGCCTTTAATGAATCTCTGATTTGTTTAACAGGTGAAGGAATGTCTCAACATCTTTCCAAAAAGTGACTTAACATGGTCTTGCCCTCTATTGGCTGGATTAGTGGGCCAATCAGAAGCCTTGCAGAATAGTGCCAATGGTTAAACCACATTTCTGGGCCATAGGGGGACTGAATCAATATGTAGCTGCAGGTTTATTCCATTTGGTATTCTGTGTTACAAGGCTTTGCAGTGAATACTATAAATGAATTTATGAATCAAGTTCAGTTCAGGGTTGCTTGTTAGTGTGACCACATAGCAAGTATGAAAAATTGGGATGGGGGTGGGGGATAATAGGAGCCCATATAACCCCCCCCCCCAAATATTGGGACTGTATAATACTACAGGATCCCCTATAAAATCAGGACATCTGGTCACCTTAGTGCTTGGTCCTGACGGTCTCGACTCAATTCCATCTCTAGTTAATATCAAGTGAACACTGGGTATAAGAAACATATCCTTGGATGCTAAATATAGTCTATTACATAAAAACTACCCTGACCAAATTTTATAAGCCTCATGCAAAATTTGAAATGCTACCTAGATTAATTATACATTGTAGTAAAAATACAAGGAGTTCTTTTTCTTTTAGTTATCCTCCAAAGAGTTTCTGGATCTAAATTAGAACACCAAACTCATTTCCATTAGTGACATGGCTGAAATTTTAACTCAGATCCCCAAAGATAACAAGTTAGTATATTAACTTGTTATCGCAATGTACACCCTCACATCCCAAATTCTACTCCCTGCCCAACACTGCCTAATGACTTAGGATCTGAGACATCAGCTTCTAAATCAGGGTGCCCAATTCTACCTTTTAGCACTTACAATGAAAATTAGGCACCCAAACGTGCATTGTAGCATCCTAAGTGCCCACGTAAGCATGCCAACATGGAACTGGGTGCCCAAATTCAGGGGCACTCATTTAAAATGTGTCCTTCCCATCTGAATAACTGAAACTCAGTCAACAAAAGGTTGGAATATTTCTGAGACAGTGTTCTACTAACATTTTCATTGAGTAAAATGCAAAGAACCTAACAATCAGGGATTTATTTTCCATTCACATGAGTTGTTTTTAAGTAACAAAGGATGAGGACTCACCTTCTGTTTGTGAAAGTATTTCCTGAGGGAACAGAGTGAGAGAATAGTGTATCATTCATGCTGGTTACAGGTCTGGGAGGCCTAAAAGAAGGCAAAATAGCTAAGCATATTTTATTTGTATTTAACAAACCATCAGCAACAGTATTTCCACATAGAGATTAATGATATTCTTGCTCAAGGTAAACTGACAGCAAATATCTTCTGCTATAAATAACTAATTGCTCCAAGCTAAAGAGTTATTTGTTTTTTTTTTTTAAATGGGGGATAAAAAGCCATAACAGGACCAAGAGATAAATGAACATCAGGTTTTTATGTTCTGAGGTACATTTTGAACAATTTGTTTGATTCTTTTTCCTACTCTGGCAAAATAATTTAGCATGCAGCATTTTTACCAAGTCCACTGAAATGCCCCATAAAATATAATTAGTACAAAAATGGTGAACCTCTATCAACAGTCTTTAACTCCCCACCTCTATCTCAGACTATAAAATAATGTACTGTAATCATTTTAAAGGGATGCTGTCAACTTTAAAAAATGACTTTTCTGCCTGATATTGTTTAATTACTATTGTTACTGAAACTGAGATTAGAGAAAAAAAATTCTCTGTTTTTTACAGTTTGTTTAATTGGTAAAATACTAGTTGCCTGGGAATTTTAAACTGGAAATTTATATGGTGCCAGTGAACAGTGGTATTAGTTAGCATTTCATATCAGCTACATGAGATTTACATATGTTCTGCATTTTATTTTTTATCTGGACAATGAAAACACTGGACTATTCAAAGATTATTACACACTTGGTGCTGAAATCTGCTAAACATTCTGTGATCAACAATAAAGATGTAATAAAATTTGTTACAAGTTTTTCTTTCCCTCCAAAAAAAAATGTACTAAAAGAGAATAAAATACTTACCAGGTATCTCTTTTGCAGCCAAAATGAAATTGAAAAAAGAGACCATTAATGAAGATGGCATTTTGAAATGAATATGGATAAAAACAGGCCATTGTTTTTTTGTCAATTCTCATATCAAGAAAACTGGCATTGAAACCAATTCAGGCTTTGCCAGGGTGAGCTCCTTAAAGCTACTGACTCACTCAGCTGAGTATTTGTCATCACTTTTCTCAAGTTCAGCTTTAACATAGTGTGTGTGTTTAAATACAGAAAGTGGATATTTGATGTGAGAGAGCTGTGTACAGCAGATCTTTTAGAAAAATCAAAGACAAATTCTAATCTTGGATGCGTATTTTTTAGCTCTGCAGCTGTTTATGGAATTTACAACCTCCTGGGTATATAGAGGTTGACCCATGAACATGGAACAGTCTTATACTAAAAAAAATAATACAAGCCATATTCGTTGAAATGTCAAAAAAATCTGAAAAAAAAGTTTCATTTCATTTCATTTTCAGAAAGAAATGTTTTTATTTTTTGATTTGAAATGACTTTTCATTTTGAAATTTACTTAAATTTTATTAAAAAAAATAATATAAAAAAGCTGGAAAAAAAGGAACATTTTATTTTGGGTTGGACAAAATGTTTCATTTGACCCCAAACATTTTTTGTTTACTTTTTGGTACTGCAAGGAAAGAAACAAACATCAGATATTCACACAGCTTTATATATCGGCTTGGAAGGATTAAATTAGAAATGTTGGTAAATGTCAATGTTATTGTATACACACAAACCAACAAAAAAAATTCCATCTATAATATGGAAATTTACAGATGGGCAAAGTAAGAAGTATGCTGCTTGAGAACTTATTAGAGTTTGATTTAAGGATATTTACCTTGTTTATTTTGACATGTGATGTAGAGAATTTGTGTTTTAATGGTTACAAATCTTTAACTTTTTGAATCTCCATATCTATTCTCATTAAATAATTGTTGTCTCCCCCTTTAATTTCCCCCAACCGTGAAAATGTAAATGAATAAAAATAGAAAAAATGCTTAAAAATAAAACACCAGTATTTTCAGTTAATATTATAAAAATAAAATTCTGCCAAGCCTATCTACCCATATACATTACTCTTGGGGGAATTTTGCACCACTGCCCAATGCAGAATTTTGCAGAAATTTCCTTGCCCCCATAGAAATTGGCTGCAGTGCTGTTGGCTGCCACTTGGGGCTGCTGGACCTGGCAGAGCCCAGCTCAGACATAGAAGACACTGCCGGGGGGCGAGGAGGGAGTTAGAGGATTCCCGGCAGCTGCAGTTCCCCACACACCCTGAGGGAAGGAGATAGTGGTGCGCAGGAAACTTCATATAAGCCTGAGACCCAGCATCAGGCTGTTTCTCCCTCTGCCTCCCTAGGCTCTGAGGAGAGAGGGGGCAGGTGTCTGGGCTGCAGGGACCTCATGGCTGGGTTCTGGGGGAGAGGGGTTGTGGGTGTCTGGCCCCCTGATTGGGCTCTCGGGGTGGGGGAAGGGGGTAGAGAAACAGGAACTGGGTTGTCATAGGGGTTTCTTTAACTCTGCTCCTGGGGGAATTTTTGTGTCTCTCTCTTTGTTACAGACATACGTGTTGACAGGTATTTTGAAATAAATTACCAAAATAATTGAAACTGGCATGATTATGTAATGTTGTTTTGACAAATAAAATTTGCAGAATTTTACAATATTGTGTGCAGAATTTTTAAATTTTTTTGGCACAGAATGCCCCCAGGAGTAATATATGGTATAACACACTAAATGACAAAATTATGGATGAGATTTCCAAAAGTTTTGGCCTCATTGACCTCAGTGGGAGCAAAGCCAGACCACTGTTGAGTGCACTTGATGATGTCACCATGATGCTAGTAATGCTATTGAATCTCTTTATATTTGGGGCTTTTTGGCTGGCAATTATGTTTGGGGTAGACAAAAATACCACAAAAAAGTCCCCACATCAGCTTAAATCTCATGAGAGTCCCCCTTTAGGACTATCATCACACACATTATTATTTCTTGCATCATTGTGAATGGTCTGCAGACATGTATATTTGATATGTTTTGCCTTATATTGCAGTTTTAATTAGAAATGTTGAGTTGGGCCCATAACATTGAAAAATTAGACAGCTCTTTGGCTCTGTGTACTCCAAGGTAAGAAGTGAACAATGAAAAAGAGGGTTACTACCTTTAAAAAAAATTAAAAAATCACAGCAATACAGGAGATCTTTGTCCTTATCTAAAGTAGCACTGTTGAGAACAGAGGACTCCTTTGTCATATAAGTCTACCATTAAATGTATATGGAAAAAATCCCTTCGCTTGAATTCTTGCCCAGATCTGTTTCTCTTGTTACCTTTTATCTTCCATTACATTTAAAAATAAAAATCGTGCCAGTAAGAAGATATTCTCAATAAGTTACTGTAGCATATCTTTCCTCTCAGTTAATTTATGTGAAATACTTTGTAGATCATGCTATTTCCATGACTTGCAGGTTTTTCATTCATGTATCATTATACTCAATACAGTTATATTGCTTTCAATCTAACAATAAGGAGAAACTGTGCCATAAAAATAAAATAGATTGTCTCTCATACTTCTAATCATTCACACTAAATTATATCTATGTATTTTGAAAGAAGATGAGGTCCTAATTTTACAGCGAAGATTTTGGAACAGATTCTATTCAATTACTGTATCTTTCCCTTCCCTATCTTTGTTTGAATTCCTTCATAATAATCCAGTATTTACTATGACTGCAGCATGTTATCTGCTATCTAAGAATATATATTCGCAGTGTTGCTGAAGGGTACTACAATCATGCTGTGAAACAGAATTATTTTAAGTTTCAGAGTAGCAGCTGTGTTAGTCTGTATCCGCAAAAAGAACAGGAGTACTTGTGGCACCTTAAAGACTAACAAACTTATTTCAGCATGAGCTTTCGTGAGCTACAGCTCACTTCTTCGGATGAAGTGAGCTGTAGCTCACGAAAGCTCATGCTGAAATAAATTTTTTAGAATTATTTTAAAAAGTTTTTCATTGTAGTTGTTTGCAGTGCTGTTGTAGCCATGTTGGCCCCATGATAAAAGAGAGAGACAAAGATAGGCAAGGTAATATATCTTTTATTGGACCAAGTTGCTGGAAGTTGGTCCAACAAAAGATACCTCTTCATCTACCTTGTCTCTCATATAAGAATACAGGCAGATTCACCTACTAGAGCCAGTGTTAATGTCCCACAATGAAAAACTCTAGACAGCATAAGGAAGAGGCTTTAATTTCACTTTCATGATCTCCTTCTATCCCTCTGAAGTATGCCCAGTTTCTGCATGTGAAATTATTATCTATCTATCTGTGTATCTTGGCTTTTATACCATGCCGATCACCATGGTATCTGAGCAAATACATCTAATTCTGTTTCTTAGTACAATATGCCTCTATTCCATCCTTACGATAAAGCAGTACATTTATTTTAAGAGATAATCAGTTGTAACCATCACACAAAATTAAACATCTGTATGAGATATCTCACATTTTAAAAAAGAGAGACCACTCCCATTATGACCACCCAAAGAATAACATCAGCATGATTTATTTTTAAAATGTCTAAGCAGGCTAAGAGAGGGTTCCCACAGCCTCTATGGTTTTTGCCTCCGTTGCTTCAGTCAGCAGCATGATGGAGGTGGTTAAAAGACTGACTTTTTTTTTTTAGAATGATTGCAGCACTTTTCATGAGAAGTATTTTACAATAAATATCTTTAAAATCATTTCAGAACATCTAATTGCTTTGGAACTTTTTTCCAGTTGTTACTTTAGTTTTGCTTTGAATTCCTGGGAAAGAGTGTCACTTTTAGGTCACATGAGACCAAGAAAGCACAGGTCACCAGAGAAGCCAATGTTACCTAGCCAGATGGCAATATATGATCTACTATTAGCACAGATGATGAAGGCCCTTCAATGAATGCTATATCATCTGAAGTGGCAATTTCCATATTGTATCCAAATCTAGCCTTCTTTCTGCTTTGAGCTCTTTGACTGCTAGGGAGGAAAGCATGACTAGTTTATATGAACTTTAAATAAAAAAAAGAGAGTGAAAGGGAAAACTTAGAGACAAACTACAGTATAGAGTAAATTAAAAAGGATCAATGAACTATAATCCAAGATTAGAATAAGATGAAAATTCATCTGCATTGTTTTAAGACTTTGGGTGAAATTCTGGTTCCATTAAGTCATTGAGAACTTTGCCATTGACTTCAAGATGGCCAGGATTTCACCTCTTGTCTGGCACCTTAGTTCAAGACAATACAGTGTTATGCTGAAGTTTGGAGACTCCTGAGAATAAATCCAGAGAGCCGAATCATGAATAAATCTAAATGTATTAAGCCAAGAAAACGACACAAAATTTAAATACTTTCACACTCTTCTCTCCCCACTTATGACTGTGTCCCATATCTGTGTCACCTGTATCAACATCATCCATATGTTTTTTCAATAGTTTAAATGTGGCCTGGACCACCAAGGTAAATTCACGCTAACAAAAAGCCCCTTCTTGTGATTTTATACAAAGCACTTGATTCATTACTTGAATCTTATCACTTGATTCATTGCATGAGACATGAAACAGTCATCATGCATTTCCTCCAGAGAAATCGGAGATACACAGTCTGTACATGTCAATTGGAACAAAGGTTACTTTCTCTACAGCACACAGATACTTACACAATATGAGCCAGGTTTAGAGGTTTTTCAGGCTGGTCAGGGAACATCGGGTGCAAAGGTTCACGGCTGGAAGCACAGCTTAAAGACTTGCTAAGTGCATTAGTTAGCTTCTTAGCAGGTGATTTCTGGGAGGAACAAGGAAGGTAAAAGTAATGTGGATAAGTAAGGTGCAAACGGTTGCTACATTGAAACTACAGGAAGTGCAGAACAAAACCTTACCACTTACAATCATATATTCTTAACTTTTTCCTCACTCTATGCCTTTCTTTAAGGGTCCAATAAGCCAAAATCCATTTAGGTTAATGGAAAGATTCCCATTGTCTTCAGTGGCTCTGGATCAGGCCCTGGGAAAAACTGTTTCTTCGAAGGTAGTGGCATGCATACAAGCCAGTGCACTATATTCTTTCCCTTCCCTCCTCAATAGTGTTTCACTAGCTTCCTTCATTCTTTAGATGTTTTAAACTAAAGCTTCTCTCTTGTCTGCCTTAGAAGCTGCTGCCTCTGCAGATGACATTTCAGATACAATACTGATGGAGTTTCATGGACTTGGAGACAGAAAGCTAAAAGAAGAGACTGAAAAGCTTTAATTGCTTCCCAAAAAACTGAACATCTCTGCTCTCACTGTGTAAACAATAGGCATTAAACTTTGAATCCTGGGATCCCACGAGTCTTCAAAGGGCAACACAATGTAATGCTAGTTTTAAAGCACTACGGCAGCTACATCTTCAGCTTTTATAAACATAATGACATATTATATACAGTGAAACTCTTTTATAGTGAAATAATCCCCAGATAACAGCTTAATTCTAAGTGAAGGAAGGATGGCGGTGTGGTTGTAGCAATGGGCTGTGAGTTCTGGGTTTTGTTCTAGGTTCTGCAACAGATTTCCTGCATGACCTTGGCCAAGACAGTTAACCTCTCTATGACTCAGTGTTAAGGACACTGTTATCAAATCTGCTTGGAAAGAAATAACACTCATGTACACAGTAGCAAGGAAATTTCAGATTTGAATTGAAATATTCCAGTATGAAAGTAAAAAGCATTTGGGTGGCAGGGGCGACTAGACATGTATTCATATGTTGCTTTTTATTGTGTCTGGCAAGGTTTTGAAACAGCTTTCAAGTGAAATCACCAGATTCCTTCCCTACCATTGCAGCACACTTCCTACAGCAAGAAAGACCTATCATTCTACAAATACACTGTTTGTTAAGAGATGAGAAAAAGAGCCAGGTGGCACGTACTCTCCTATCCAGAATCTAAACTCAAGTCATCCATGTCCACAAAGTGAGAGCCCAGAGGCCATTTGTGCACCTAGATCTATTGTGAGGCAGAGTAGAGCCATGTGCCTGGCATACTGATCATCAAACAGTGCATTTCTTTTATAGTTAACCCTTGCTTGTTCTGTGCAACATCATCATCAGGCAGGCAGCTACTTTTACAGAACCAGAGTTTTAATTGTTTTAAATATGGTTCTGAAAACTTAGGTTCAAACACGTATCCACACACACTGTGGTCTGCATCCCTTCTGCCTAAAATACCACTCCTCTCCCTGTACAGCAATGCACCACTGTGACATCTGAGATCAGCTAAAGTGCCTCTGCTGAGGGTCCCCAGATTTGAATTCTGAAGATGGCATGTTCTTAGTGACGGGACCTCTGCTGGAAATTTGTTTCACCTTTCCAGATTTCAGAGAGAAGTTGCTAGGCTTACTAGGCTTAACTATTTGGTGAAGCATTTGTGCCAGCTGGGTATAAGTGGTGGATTTTTTTTTTTAAATGATGTAAAGGTGGGTGGTTATTTTTGTTACTTAATATAGGTTGTATGATTTATTATGGATGTAATTATGTTAATATATTCAAATACTATTATAATGGGAACATAATACATATATATTGAACACGCACATGCGCGCGCGCACACACACAAACTTAAATTAGTTCCTCAAAAAAAAAAAAGATTTCATGGACAGATGAATGATACTTCAATAGTCCCCATAATTTCATTTACATGTAATCATTAGCATATGAATCAGAGAAAGCGAGAGAAAGGCTAACAAATATTTTACTATGGGCCCTTCAAAAATGGAAAACTTACTGTGAAAATAGCATTATATTCCAAGACCCTCCTGTAGCTGTCCTGACATCCAGCACAGTATTAAACTGTCAGACTGCTGAAATCCACTCTCAGAGAAGAAATTCTTGTCTCAGAGCTTAATGGTGAATAGGGACCACAGTTGTGGATTCTCCATACTTATCTAAATTGGCCACCAAAGTTTTATATTTTGCAATGAAAAATGACTGAATTGGCCAAGGTTCCTACTCCATCCTTGGGATTCTCTCTCTGACTGCTGGAGTTCAAACAGTCTGTAGCAATGCATGAACCTTCCCTTACCCACGATGTGTATTCTTTCATTTGGTGCTGGTTGCTATGGGAACCACTGGCATGTCCCCTCCAGAAGCAGTCCTGACAGAGCTGGTAATTGTGACACTGCTGGCACCGATAGCGAAATCCCATCATGCTCTCACTGTGGCAATAGGAACATTCAACAGGATGGAAGACTGTAGGGGAGAGAAATTTAAAAAACAAAAAACAAACAAAAGAAACAATAAGAACAAGATTAAGAATGAAGCCCCAAATGGCGACTGAATCTTTCCTTTGTTTGCAGTAATTTTCAACATCATATGCCGTTCATGGTCTTAGGGTGAGGAAAATATATATATGAAAACTTCACAAGTCTTTTGTGGGTCTCTTCCAGGGTACAAACTGCACTTGCTTAATTCCCAACTCCAAATCCTTTATCACTTCTGAAGCAACATGCACTGTTCTTCCTACAGCCTAAGAAATGTGTTCAAACTACAAAGCAAACTGAGTTTATTACAGAGGAAACACATACTAAATTAGAAGGAAATCTACCTTGTTCTAATAGGTTGCTATTCTGGAAAGGTGAAGGTTTTTATTGTTATCATTAGCAGTTGAGTTGGTGAGCCTAAGGGTCAGAGGTCAGACTTTCAAACATGGGTGCCTAAAGTTAGGTGCCTAAATCTATGTAAAGGCATCTAGATACCTATTTTGATCACCTATGACCAATGATGGTAGTTAAATAATCACATTTAGATACGGATTTAAGCACTCAATGTTTGGTACCCACGTTTGAAAATCTGGCCCTAAGAATGGGCTCCATTTTGTCCATCATTCCAACCAAAAGTATATAATAAGGGGATTTGTGTCACCCGGAAGCAATGCCCTTGAATATTAGACTGATTTATGGCATCTTTTACTATTCATGCTTCTATGAGCTATGTTTTTCCCCCCACCATTTGGCACTCCCATTGCCTCTGCCTGTCTCTGCACAGTACAGCATGTATACTATATTTTTCTGCAACTGAACACATATATGCCTCCCCCTTTGAAGCTCCAGTTATGCTCTATGGACAGGTGGGAGGGAGCACTTGAGGGGAAATGAGCTGGCAACATTTTCCCAATGACCTCTGGTAGTAATAACAGAAAATCCTCTACACAACGACCCTTGTCCCTCCAGACTAAGAAAGTGAGGCTCTTAAGTTTATTTTCAAACATGCCTGCTCCTTGACCTAGCAGGTACACCATTAGACCGAGAATCTCAAAAGAGAGAGGATTTTTTTCCCTGTCTACCAAGGGAAATATGAGGAAGCAAAAATAATTGTTTTTTGAAGATTTATTCATATTGTTAATTGAATGTTTAAATATAAAGGCTTAACATGTTTCCTTGGGTTTAAATCTTCCATTCCTTCTAGATCCATAACATTAAAGGATATATTGTCAATGATATTTGCAAAGGATTAGATGCCTAACTCCTCTTAAGAACCATGTGGAGGAAATACCATCTTAGGAGCAGGTATACTCTGCTAAGGCAGACACTGAAAGTGTGCTTCCTATTATGTAACCTCTTCCTGTTTAAGGTCAGAATACAGGTCATTGTGCACAGTAGAAGAGATGGCTTTGCATAAGAGAACTGTGAGGGATCTGCTAGAACTATTTGGGGAAATATATAGGGCTTGGAGGGGTGGAGAGAGGAAGGAATGAACCCACAGTACTGGGGCCCTTCTGTGGTTGCAACTGCCGTTGCAATGTTGCTGCTCTGCTACGAAATCTTTATCTGTGGGGTTAGACCAATAGTCCTGCATATTTGTGAGCAGGGTGGTTACCTGCCAACCTCTCCCAAGTTGCCCAAACAGAAGTTGTGTGTTTGATACAGAAATTACTGGGTGGCATTCTATGGTCTGTGTTACATAGGCGGTCAGAGGAGATGATCAGAATGGTCCACATTGACCGTAAAATCTCTGAATCTACGCATTTCAGAGCCAGGAGAGTGATTCAGTGTCTGGGTCAGAGGTACCCCCTCAATTAAATCTGCATCCTTCACATAAGAGAGAAAGAAGGTTGGATCTGAGGTTTCTTGCTCCTGTCTCTTGGACAGATAGTTTTACAGGGAAGTGTTTAGTCCTCCTTTTAAGGACGACTTGGACATTGTGGCCATTAGTTTACAACCTGTACTGAACTTAGCCTGCCAGGTAGATTGTGTGGGAAGGAGCTGCCTTGCTGTTCCTCCTTTAGTGCTGTTATGTCATAGCTAATAAATGTCATGGTCTTTGATTTTACCAAATGTGTGCGTGTGGCACAAGTGGGCCGCCTACTGTAGCTCTCTGGCTATCCAGGGCATAGAAAGCGAGGAAACATTTAGGACAAACTCCAGAGCACGGCAAAAAAATTAAACAAGGCTACAAGTGGAATGACTGACAGTAAGGCATCCTATTTGATTAGCAGCTATAAGATGGCACCTGGAGTCAATAACCTCAGTACAGTAGCTCTTATAATGTCATCCATAAACTGAGAAGCTCATCATACACAGCCTAGATGTCCCCATTGCAACTGCTGTTCTTTAACTAAACTTGGTGAGCAGCCATCACTTACCATTTTCAACATTTGCCAATCGATGTAGAAGTGGTAGCCAGACCAGACACTGCGGCGGGGGGTCAGACATGAGAGTATCCAAGAAAGCATTTAATGTGACTTTTTTCTGCTCAAACACACACAAAAACGAACAAACAAAGAAAAAAACAACAGTAACCAGAGAAATCAGGGTGACTTGAACATGTTTTTATAAAAGTACTTGAGAATGAAGAAATGAAGTTCTTAAACCTTAAGTCATAAACCGAGAAGAAAATGATACTGCCAAAGGCTGTAAAAACAGAAGATGAAGGCAATAGTGGTTATAATGTCTGACACCTGTAACCAGCAGTTCTCTTCATGGAGGGAGTTGATGCCATTTATTAAGTAATCACTCACTTTAAGGTTCTGACCTAAAGTTTGCCCCCCAAGAAAGGTCCTTCCTGAATACATCAGTTTCGCAACCTGTTCATATTACTATACGCCACTGGTCCTATCTAATGCACATGCATCAAACAAAAAGCCATTTACCATCCACAGAGTGACAGACACCACTCCAATATCTGCTAAAGTTAAAAAAAATGAAAAGACAAATAAAGACAGATTAAAATTTTCAACAGTATATATATTCCATTTTTAAAAGTGACTTAGACACTTAGAGGTTTAAGTCCTATTGTTCCTCAGTGAGGCTTAGACTCCCAAGTGACCCAAGTCATTTGGTTTTGGAAAATGAGACACATGCATTTCTGAAAATTTTTTAACTCAAATCTTATTCTCACGTTTTTAAGACCTTTATGCAGATTCCTCTCTGAGATGTGTCCACCGTTAAGACTCTTTACCTTTTAACATACTTCTCATAGTACACGACAGACTTACTGACAGTAAGTCTTACTGACAGAAATTAAGAACTAATACCTTCCCATGAAGAAAATGATCATATATAAATGTTGAGTCCTGTTTGGAATATTTATAGATTAAAACCAGTGATATTTGTTTGTATAGGTTATTGCATTCATTTGGATCCCAAAGTGCTTCTCAGACTACATTAATTGATTGTACAAACCATTGTTTTAACCCATTAGTGAAATGGCAGCTGTTCAACAGCGCACAGGGTCACTGCACAGCAGTTTTAGGAGTGGAAGTAAAGAAGAAAACTGTACCTGTTGTAACTGCAGCGGAAATATATACAGGCACCATGTAACTATCCCAGCTAACATTTGTGAAAAGTGTCATGGGATATTTAATGAGCAGATATAGTCAGAAACTCAGTTTTTCATCTAATAAAAAGACAAGACCTTTCTAGGTATTAGTATCCCCTAGAAATAATCCCCAGGGTTTTTTGTTTTTTTTTGCTGTTTTAAAAAGTGTAAATTTCAGTACTTCACAAATTTAATCTGAAAGTCACTGATAGTAAATAAGGAGCTGCATCAGCACCAAAAATTAGCCCGTATCAATAAACATGTTAATAGGATGATTAACAACTGTTTACCATAAACCTGAGAACGAGTGCTCTCTTCCGAAATAAACAGGAACTCTGTGCTGTTAAGCACCAGTTCACTGAATAATGATTTGCCTTATAGGACTCTACTGTGGATGCCTGTCATGGCTTTGCTGACCATTGACATCAACAAATGTCACTGTCAGCAGCAGCAGAGCTGAAAAGAGGAGGAGAAGAGCAGAAAGAAAACTAGTGAATGAAAGATCATCCAATTTCCCATATCATAAATAATCAAGTAGCATAAAGTGTTCTCTCTGTTCCTGGAGAGGGACTAAATTGGCTGCACACACAGTGGTGCTCTGAACAAGCAAACAGATGCAGGGGCAAGCACAGCTCTTCCACAATGGAATTCTCTTTGGAAGGGAGCTATAAATAGAGGCCTAAAAAATTCGCTGTCCATTTTGGTCAATTTCAGGGGCATAGGATTTTAAAAATCATGAATTTCATGATTTCAGCTATTTAAATCTGAAATTTCATGGTGCTGAAATTGTAGGGGGCCTGACCCAAAAACGAGTTATTGGGGGTGGGTCTCAAGGTTATTGTAGGGGGGTTGTGGTACTGCTACCCTTACTTCTGCGCTGCTGCTGAAAGTGGCGCTGCCTTCAGAGGCAGGCAGCTTGAGAGTGTCAGCTGCTGGCCGGTAGCCCCGCTTTGAAGGCAGAGCCACCACCAGCAAACAAAGAAATCCAAAGAAAAAGCAAACAAAGAAAAATCCAAAGAAATCCAAAGAAAAAGCAAACAACAACAAGGCAAGGAAAAAACAAATTGGTAAAAAAATTAAGTTACATAGTAACTGTAAATTGAGTAAACAAATTCCCACAGTCATAATTTGGGTCAGTGACACTGAATCCTAACTAAGGCATATGTTATTCAAAACAATCTTTGTTCAATGTCTGGGTACCAATACTAAAACCTAACACAGTAATATTTAATAAACCAGTTACTGTTCATTCAGTAGGTTATCTGAAAGACAGCATCTATAAGAAACAAATGGATCTATGCCAGCTACTGGTGTATCACAGAGCATTGAAACCAATGAAACAGAGATATTAGCCGTTCCCGTTTCCTGTCCAGCAAAGCTTATTCCAGAGGGTAACAACCAGCAGTAAGGGTAATCTATAACCTAGTAACAGTATAGGGTAAAAGCACACAAAAGACCAGATTTCACGCTGGGAGACCAGATTTCATGGTCCGTGACACGTTTTTCATGGCCAAATAAAGTAATTTCTGCTTCACTGACAGCTTTATGGCTGCACTCATTTGGTGGTCACTGATTTTATGGATTAAAGAAGCAATGTCCCTTAAAAGAACACTGAAAGTAATTTCCATACCTTTAAAAATTATTTTTTTCCTCCTGCAGTTTTTAATCAATTGCCTGGAAACTTGAAACTAAATATACTCTGTGAGACGAGGCCCTGATGGGGTTAACGTGGGCCTGAGGGGCCAGTTAGGGTACCTGGCTGTACCTGTAGCAAGAGCTAGGTTTAACTGAACAAGAGGCTCAGCTGGGCAAGAGTAGGCTGGATTATAAAGTCAAGAAGTTTGCAATAGAAAGAGGCTGCAGGGACAGAGGAAGGCAGGTGAAAACCCAAGAGGGAGAATAAACCCTGGGGTTCTAGCCCTAGAAGAAAGTTCAACCCCAGAGGAGTTGTGGGGGAAAGAAAGCCTGAGAGAGCTAGGTAGGAAGAAGCCCATGGAAACAGCATAAGGGCAAGGCTGGTGCAACCATTTAAGCGACCTAGACAATCGCCTAGGGCGGTAGGATTTGGGGGCGCCATTTTCTTCAGCAGCAACCACAGCAGCCGGATTTTTGGCCGCCCCGGTTGCTGCTAGCATTTAGGCGGAGGGAGCTGGGGCAGGGGAGTGCGGGGAGGGCTGCTTCCAGCAAATAAGGATGGGGGTGGCACACAGGGGAACTCCCCACCCCAGCTCACTCCTGCCCCGCCTTCTCCCTGAGCACACCGTGGCTGCTTCACTTCTCCCACCTCTCAGGCTTGCAGCGAGGGTGGGGGGTGGAGAGCTGCTGCAAGGGGGGCACCTCAGGGCGGAGAGGGGAGCACCTCAGGGTGGGGACATGGGGGGGAGGGCGCAAGGTGGAAGTTTTGCCTAGGGCACGAAACATCCTTGCACCGGCCCTGCACAAGGGGGAGGACTATGCAGACTGCGACTGCTTGTTATAGAGTCCTTGGGTTGGTACCTAGTACAGAGGATGGGCCTGGGTTCCCCTGCCAGCCACTGGGAAGTGGCATAGGAGCCATGGAGATGCCAACTGGACTAGCTTTATTACCCTGGAAGGGGAGGCCTATTGTAACTTGGCAGGAGGACTAATCCACAAAGGTGAGGCACTGCAGTTCCTGAGTGCAAAAGAGGGGCTACAGACTGAGAGAGTGAGATGACAGGCTGAGGAACTGCAAGAAGATGGCATCTGGCTGGCAGAGCTAATTCCTAGATGTGTCTAGAAGGAGATACCCTAGTAGTGAGTAGACATCCCCATGTCACTAGATTGTGAAACAACATTTGTCCAAGCAACAGCACAGAGTTAGGACACATTTTAGTTCCACAACTTTAGATTTAATTTTTTTTTTTAAATCTCTGCTATTGCGATAACAGTTTGATAGGAAGATAAATATATATTGTATCATGTTTATCATGCCTGTTAGGGAAATAGGAAGTATAAATTCCTTTTGGAGCCCCAGATCTATATTTTAGCAGTAAAGAAGAGAAGAAAAATACCGCTTTGTTCCCAATGTCTTCTCAGCTTCAACATCTTCCTTTACTTTGCATGTATTGAACTACTGAATTTCTTATGAGTGTTAAGATAAGTTTAATCAAATATTTTTCTAAGGGTGTAAATCAATGCAGTTCACAGGAAGGAATTCTCTTCTTCCAATACAACAGAGCAATGCACAATCAGCTACATGTAGTATTGGGTATTTTTAAGTTCGTCCCTCCCTTCTCCGAAGCATCAGGTATTGGCCACTGGCAGGATATCAGACTCAATGCATCCACACAGTCTGATGTGCTGTGACAAATGCCATATTCCTTTCTGTGTAACTTTAGCACTTTCTTGGATCCTACTAAGAATTTCTGCAAGGGAAAATCAGATGTTCAGTTGCCTGTAGGCTTCCATTCCAACAAAGAAGAGGTGAGAAACAGTTCTTTTTCACCGGAGCATTTCAAGTGTATCTGTTGCCTCATCATAGACATGAACAACTAGATATTTGGTTTAAGAATTGGATTTCAACATGATGGAGATATAAGGTCATGTATGCACAACTGTAGCAGGAAAGAGGAGCAGCATGACTGTGTGTGCACGTATGTGTGTGTGAAGGAAAAAAAACGAAAGAAAACTTGATTAGTCATGTGACTGACAGCATACGTCAGTGAGGCCATCTTTCTTTACCTGTTGAGAGAAACAGGATTTTGCCGATTGCTCCGTGTAACCAAATGAAGGACCTTCGAAAACTGCAGTGGGAAGTTTGAGAACCTCCCGCAGAAACATATCATACCTTCCATAAACCATCACTCCACCAGAGTCTGAAATCATTGAGAAAATATCTGGGGAAATTAAGACAAAAAAAGAGCAAGAAAAGGAGAGGTTTACTTCATTTAAACTGCAGATCTTCTTTTAGTTCAACAATGTATGATCAGAACTTAAAGTAATGAGATTTTTTATATAATGTATTCTGCTTATGGAAAACGTCAATATTATTGCACCTTTCATTTTATCCTAACTTGCCAGAGGCAAAAGAAAAATGCACATGTAAGAAAACTATCAGATTTCTATATTAAAATATTCCTGTTTTTGTGGCTGTGTGGTGTCATTCCTTTTTAGCTGGTGCTTGATGCATAACATAAGTGAGTAACTTACATAGAATGGAACCAAATTTGACAAAGTGCAAAACATCAACTACAACTTTTTGTCTGGTGCCATTCTGGCCCTGAGTTCATGAGGCTGTTTATGATTTTTTTGGACATGTGGAACACTCAACAAATTTGAAATGCATTACTTGAATCTTATCACTTTTTTTGGCTTAAATTATTTGTCATGTAAATATTACAACAATTTGTCATTCTATAGCTGCATCTTACTTTTTTTTTTATTTTCCTTGATGGTAGACTTTATCCTGAGTAAGAAAGTGAAAAGTTTAAAAGGCTCCAAAACTTAGTGAGGGATGCTAGACTAAGGGACCATTATCATTTTTCAGGCTGTTATGGCCACCTCTGTTCTAGATGGCAGATATCACACTGGGTGCATCTGGAGGGAAATTCCAAGTGAAGGACCCTGCAGCTCACTGCTGGGAAACCAGTGTCACACTACATCCTGCCATTGCATACAGCCTCTAGACTCAGGGAATCAACAGCTATCCTTATGCACAACATCAGAGAAAAGGCAGATCTAAGCACCGTACTCTAGATGAAGCTGATCCCAAGGGACAAGAATTCTAAAAGGAAGTCTCTGAATGCTTCTGCAGCTAGAATAAACCTTGGCTAGATTTGTTTGGGAAATGAGGTAAGTCCTGTAAAGCAGAAGGGATAGACATGTGCCTCTGGAAAGGAAATATAATCAGTGTATAAACTGTATTGTTTTTCTAACTGTGAAAATGAGAGAGATGTCATGAAAGAGGAAATTGTCCAATGATACTTCATAATGCTAGACATTTGCTGCACTTGATTGTACTTATGATAACCTTTTAATTCAATCAGCCTGAACAGAAACCAAATCTGTACTGTATTCATCAGAATTAGACATATGTGACCTGGCTCCAAAACTGATTGAGAGGCCATCCAAACAGTGAATTGGACTTATCTGAAGATGCAAATTGGTTCAGCAAAACCCCATCAAATATAAACATGGTCTAATCCCATCAGGTCCACCTACCATTCTGGCACAATTTGATATCTTACCAAATACAGAGATGAACGACAGACAAAACAAAACTTACATCTTAATTTGTCCATGATCTTTCCTCCACAAAGAGTTGCCAAAGCCATTTTGACAGCAAAAACTGAAATTTTACCATGTCCTTCCCTGTTTGATAATAAAAAGTTGTTATATGGCATGATCTGACCAGTATGAATGTACATTTTAACTGCATCTCCTTGACATGACATAATACACCAGACACATAGTATATGCAGGTTCATAGAGTTAGAAATAAAATCTTCAGATCAATGCATTTTTCTTTTCATATTTTTACTGTTTTCTTTCAAGAGGACATACAATGGCAGACTTCTCTGTAAAGCCATCAGAGACTCTCTAACAGCATCAACAAGGCACATTTTAATATTAAGCTTATCAGAACAACATTTGAATGCTGGTTAGCACATCGTGCATTAAGCTGCTTATTATTATTATTATCATTATTATTAATTGTTATTTGTACTATTGTAGTGCTCAAAGGCCCCAATCAAAATCAGGGCCCCACTATGTTAGGAACTGTCCATACAAACAGTTCCTGCCCAAGAAGCTTACAATTTAATTTGAAACAGGAACCAGGATGTAACAAGTGAGTACAAAAAGCAATAGTGGGGAAAGGAGGATGAGGATAATGGCTAAAGAACATGTGGTTACTCAGGTTAGCTATTGTACAAGTTAATGGTTCCAAGCCATTTGCCTTTTTCAATTATACCCTTGATTTACATGTAATCTTAGAAGGCATTTAGTTAAAACATGGACTGTAAGGCCCAATCCAAACCCCACTGAAGTCAACAGCAGACCATTTATTTTCAATGGACTTTATATCAGGCCCTACGTTGAAATCATCTTATTTTTAAGAAAAGCCTCTTTTTAAATACCACGCTTTGGCACTGTCAGAATTTACCATTTTGGAGGCACTGACATAATACTATACAGGGTTTCACTAGCCCATATGGCCATGCAGAATCTCACTTTTCCTTGCAGGTGTGATGGCACAATCCACTGGTTAAAATTCAAGGAGTTAAGCATCTGGCATATTTAATTTCACACAAATTCTATTCTATTCTACACTATTTAACACATACAAGGGTATCCGATATAGGGAAAAAAAGTTCTTTAATAATTTTCCTACAAATGTCGTCATGTCCCAGTCAGATGATAAGGATCTTTTTCCTCCTTGGAAGGAACAAGCCTGTACATTGCAGTGTCCATATGCAATGCACACATTTTATGAATGGTTGATCTTTTCACTGAACCATTTTAAGGCAAAACTTAGCTGACCTATTTCCATACCAATTATCCTGCATCCACTGCAGTGACTATTTACCTTAGTTCATTCTAGTTTCTGAGCTAGTATTTTCCATTTTCATTATAAAGCCCTCTGCTTTAAATTCTAAAATCATTTCCCTTGGTATGAAAAAAACCTAGCACAGGTTGTTTAAAGGAATTATTCTATCACAAGCAGAAGCATGAACATGCTAAAATATACAATCTCACTAAAAATAATAAATTTCCTCCTCTTTTGCATTAATTTTTTTTGGTCTCAAAATTTTCAAATTTACTTTTTCTTTGGATTTCTCAGCACCTTCCCTCAAGGCAGTTAAGATACAAATTACATTGGGGCAGCATTTACCTATTACCCGTGGAGATGTTTAATAGGTTCCTATCTTTCTGTTTAACTAAATCATTGAGAGCATATCCTCATCCTAATAAAGAGAATTATTGTTTCACAGTCAGCCAATTCCTTTCTTTTCAATTTTACAGCAAGACAAACCCATTTTTCCTTTGAGTTTCAGCAATGGGACTAATAACGGAGCAGGGCACTACTCAGTATGAGGGTCGCAGAGCAAGGCCATACGACTCTGTGTCACTGTGGGGAACTAGACGTTCTGTGACCTCCAGTCTATGCTCCATTAGAGAACACAGTGGGTATCCATCTAGACTCCACAGGCCAACTCTATGTATAAGGATTCTGGAGTCTGGATAGTAAAAGTTATATGGCTGTTCTAACTGCTTTGGCAATAGCCAAGAAAGTGACGACAAGATGAAATCTATTTCTCCATCCACATTTATGGAACAGCTCTATTGTTTGTCAATCATGACCTGAATGGAAGAAATGATATTTGCCAGAATGAAAAGATTATGTATTCAGAAATCAGGTAGTCTCCACTATTGTCCCTCTGCTAGCTCCCAAATCTAAGCAGCATAATACATGTACATAACAGAGTAACCTCTTGTTTTATTTTGGTTATTAACACACTACTGTCCTGTTGTCCCACAGAAATACTCTCAATTTAGCATATTAAAATGTGCTATGTGCTTCACGCCTATGAGGACTTTAAGTTTACAAAGTGAATGGCTATTTGGCATTTCCTGTGACTGAGTTACCTAAACAATCTTTACAGCCCTGTCAACTTACTCACTTTTAGATCAGTGTGTTACAATTTTAATATGTGAGATTCCAAATATGATAACATAGATTTTAAAATCTGTTCAAAATTTTACTTCTTTTGATAAAAATATGAAGTAGAGAAGCACACAAAAAAGAAATGAATTCACTCTGGTTGCACTTAAAAGAGAAGGAATAGAAACAACAACAATCCTGGATATATTCTTTAATGCTGTTTTTCTATGCACATTGTTTTTTCATTTTGGCTGTGTACTATTTCTTTGTTCAATTTCAAAAGATTAAATCAGATTGTGAAATCTTTAAAATAAATTTGCATCTCCTACAATTCCATCCTTGTCATTTTTTACTCGCAGTGAGTCAGATCCAGAGTTAGTGTAGCTCAATTGATTATATACCAGCCGAGGATCTAGTTCACTATGTCCATTCTGTTACCACTCCTTTTGTGTGACATCTTATAGTCCTTTGTTAATTTTTCCACTCTCGGTCTTTGACATGGAGATGCTATCTGCTTTTAAAGTACTTGTTAAATGTAATAGAAATTAATGCTAAATAGAAGCAATTGAATTTCTAAGTGGTATGAAGAAGCTACATGAAGAAATAGCCATGTGGAAATGCTCTAGATTCAGCTATTCCCCCCCAATAGGTTTAGTTAAATTTACTTACAGGATTTTTTTTTTGAATGGCAGACACATCATTTAGCCTTCAGCTTTCCACCCCAGCGACAGAGGCTTTTCCCACACTTGAATGGTTATGGGAGCAGGGGAGGTGGAAAAGGAATATATTATATGTGCTTTGAATCTCTCAATTTGATTTGATTCATTTTGACACTATTTTGTATCAGTCATTTGTATTCATAAATACATAAATTAGAGCCAGTGTAAATTCAATTTGCCCATCAAAATTCATATATACACATACACATGACTGATAACTGGACCTGATAACGGGGTCTAGGACTGTCCAAAGTCCCCAGGACCTGGAAATGCTCCAGGCAACTCTGATCTGTAGTATATAGCTCCTCTCTGTTAGCAGTATTAGGACCTCTTGAGTAAAGTGCTGCTACATAAGAGTAAATACCTCAGCCACAGGCCGATAGCATCATGCAGGTATACATTGAATTCAGATTGCCTCAACTGAAGTGCTCATAAAACCTCACAGGCTGACTAACACAAAGAGACTTACGATTTTACTAGTAGAAAAAACAGAGAGCAGAAAAGATTTTGTATAGAACCTTTCATACTGAATGTATCCCTCAAACCCTTCATAGAATAGTACTGAGGCAAAAGTGACTGTACAGACATAGCAGCCTGTACGTGTTAAGAAAAGTACAACAGAGTATTGAGATACGGGAATGCTGGAACTAGGGGTATCCCCTACTTTGCAAAAATTGTCACTTGCTTTTAAATTGTCAGAGTAGAGCAGAAGGTCCTCTTTTTAATGCAAAGAGGTACAGTGCAATACCCCTATGTACAGCACTCTAGTGCCAAAAATGGCAATGAGGCCAGGTTCCAGTCCAAGACCTGAGCCTGCAGCCCGCTGGCCCAAGTACGAGAGTGGTACCAAATGAGCTGCATTGACACCTGTTAAGCTATCCAGTATTATTTATGCTGAAATTGCCATAAAGAAAATAAAAGTCTAATGCAGAGACCAAAAGAAAATAGATTAATATCTTCTGAATGTTTTGAAATACAACAAATTTATTCCATTAGAGGGGCACAAAAACTCTGATTTCAGAGTTGAATAGACATGAAACACAGGCTTTTAAACTATACTATCACTTCCAAGGGGAACAGAACTTCTTCAAATAATTATGGAGGTTCTTAACACCTTAATCATGACAGTGAACTCTGAGTTGTCACAGCGTATAATTAAGAGTTTCCTTTCTTAGAAATATTTCAGTAAGGAAATTAATTGGAATCAAGCTGAGCTCTTTCATTCAACTGAGCAACAAGTATAATGACCAAATCTCTGAACTGCACTTTTTGCAGGTCTTTCTTCTTTTTTAATGGTTAGCAGGACTGTATAACTTGCATTGATTAACAAAGCTGGAGAGAGCAGAGAATTTAACATTTTGTGACTCTGAATGGAAAGGCAAATGAGAAGCTGCTTTCAGGACCGGTATTGAGCTTCTCCACAGACTGACTTTAATTCTAGAAAAGACATTTGTTTAAAGAGAAAGGTGAAACCAAGCCCCTCCAATTATGTCTTGTATCTTTCGTAGCCTGGAGACAGAAGCTTGCTTCCTAATACAGGTATCCCAAAGAGCATAACAAGCTGCAGTCTTCAGGTCAATGAAGACAGCATCCACGGTAAGTGTGACAAGAGAATAGTTTGTAACGTATTTCACACTATCAATCGAGACCTTTTCAAGAACTATTATAGTGGATTAGACCAGCACTCCATGTAGTCTGATATCATGTTTCTGACAATGGCCTATGCTAAATGGTTGAGAGGTTTGAACTAGCCATCCTGTTGTGTAATAAATGTACCATAGAGTGACAGAAGTGCAGACATTTCTTCCTGACCCCAACTGATCATCTTATGCCTTGAAGCAGATGCAATTGCCCAATTTCCATGTGCAATCTCCTTAATTACATGAACAAATAAGGCATGCATTTGCCCAGTATTTGGAAATCTGACCTCCTTACGCTGTTTTGAAACATACTAAGTTCTTCTATCACCTGACAGTGAGTTTCACACATTAACTATACATTGAATAGATTCAAATGTCCTTTTAATTTTGACTTTTAATGTCATAGAGTTCCCTCTTGTTATTGTATTATGATTTATATATCTTTATTATTGTAGTTCCTCTTATTTTTCTCCTTTCCAAACGGAAGATCTCAGGAAACACTCAAAATCTTGGAAAAATTGGGATTCAGTTTATTAGGGCACCCCCGAGGATACACAAAATTGAATGTCTGAGTCTGTTATACATTAATGTAAATTTTAATTTAAAAAAGATTCAATCTCCCAAATTTATTGGAGACTGAGGACCAGAAAGTGCAAATCTCCCCTCTAAAAACAGAGGGGAGAGACAGGCCTGTAATCCTTAGTTAATGAGAACAGGGTTACTAGGGGTTAAATTTATGATTTCAATGTGATTGACAACTACTTTAAGTCTCCTTTACACTGCCAGAACCGAGTACAGGGACCTCGGTGTGAATACGAATCCAGGCCAAGTACTCTAATCTGGGGATGAGACATATTCAAGGTTTTACCCAGCCTTATTGCCTTCTACTGGGTTTTACAGTATATATAAAAGCAGTACAATGCCTGTTTTTTCCCAAACATATCGCACTGTTTGTTTCTGCGCTCTGGCATTCATGGGGAAAACCCTGCCCCCTCTTGTACCAGCACACAGGGCCTTCGCCACAGCAGAACCATGTCTTCGAAATAGGCAGAAGAAGCATGAGCAAAGATGTGAATCCCCTGCCTCCGAGCCACGCCCCATTCTATACACTGTATACTTGGGACAGGAGTCTGATGGCTCTGCTGTTATGTGGATCCATGGGAGATTCTCTTGAGAAATGTAGGGGGGATGACATACTGATACGTCCCACCTAGGGCATTCCAGCTCAGAGGCAGGAGCAGAGGCTGTGAAGCTCGTCTGAGGCCTGAGTCAGTAACCCCGCAAGGTACTCCCTAGAGGTGGGTCAGACCATATGAACGTCTGATGTTTACAGGGAATGTAGAAACTCTGCCTTTAAAATAGATTCAATTTCACCATTTAAGAACTGAGGAGTAAAAGCCTTCCCTTCATTTCTCTTGTAAGGAATCCTGACATATGGCCAGTACCTTTACCCTGGATCTGATGAGCTCCAAAACAAACACATTATCATTGTTCTCACCATCAATCTTTCCCTCTTTTTTACAGCTGGGGTGCAGTTTATGTGCAGCACTTTCCAGTGCACATGTCAAGTGCTTTCATTTTCCTTCCTTCCTGTTCTTGTCAAGTCACGAATTCAAGGTTTTTCATGAATTAAAATACCCATCACGTGTTTTACTGCCTTTAAAAAAAATCCTGAAGGCTACAGTTTCACAACCTATTGACTTTTTTCCTCGGAGAGGGAAGGAGGGGATGCACAATACAGAGACTCTGCAGCTTTGTCATGTGGAACGACTGTCTTCCCCCCCACCGTTGTTACCATGGTGACTAAGCCATACCAGTTGATCTGGCTCTGAAAGGTGCACAATACCAAACAAGAAGTCCATCAAGTGTGTGTAAGGGAGGAGGGGGGATGATACTTATTTTAATGCTTCTCAAACAATGTTTTCAGCTGGTGCATTTTCAAAATATAAATGGTAAAGAGGTAATAGGCAATCTGCACGTGTCAAACTAAAAAGCTGTTCCATTTTGAGAATTCAGGCTATTCAGATGCTTTTAAGAATGGCAGACACCTTCATGTCTCTGCATTCAATAACCATAATATGTATCTATACACTGTATATTCATCTATAACGTTAAGCAAGGAACCTGTCTCCATCTTGAGCTCGCCTCTGTTGTACACAGGTATTCTGACACATGGTCTAGGCAGTAACGGACAACGTTAATTTTATTCCATCTCCTGATCCTTATCTTATTTCTGCCATGGTCTTATAACAGGCTGCATTACCAGGAACCAGAAAAATTGCTTGCAGCTGCAAGAACTTGCAGCAAAAATAAATAATGAGCCACTAACTTATGTCACTGCCACAGACAGTGGTTTCAATCTCTGATATTTCAATACATAACAATGCAAGATAAGAGTGGAGTCACTCTGCTCTGTGAGTAATTCTATTCCCATTTAAATCTGAGTAAATCTGGAGTAACTCTGTGAAATACACCAGAATTACTCTGCATATAATTGAGTATAAATGAGATCAGAACCTAGCTCCTTTACGTCAGTTCTCCTTGCAACATTAGCTCTATTTAAACATTCATTATTTTGGATAGAAATGTCAGTTTATCATCTATTTTTCAAAGTGACACAACAGACAAAATCCTTCCACTGATCAGGAAAAAGAGGAACATATATGGATAGTAGAGGTAAACTTACGGATCGAAGGCTGCTAGCAGGAAGTTGAGCAATAAGCTGATGGATTGCTCTACGTTGATCTGGTGAGTAGTTGGCATCCGTTTGTTGAGCTGGTAAAAAATAGTTGAAAGCACAGCTTCCAGACGAACCACATTCAATTCTATGTTTGGGTCCAAGTTGTTTAATGAATTTTCTCGCAATGCTTCTATAACGTTCCAAATGTCCACCAGATGTACTATGTACAATTTAAGAATAGTCATCAGATACTCACATATTGAAAAAACCAAAATCGACTTATGCGCTAGTACTTTGGCATAGTACACATAGTTCAGGTGATATTTTATGTAAAAATAACAAATGTTTTTTTCTGTCCTAAACCAATCAGGAGAAAATAGCAAGGAAAACACCATATCTTCTAATAAAATAATCTCAACTAAACTAATATTCTATTTATGATGTCATCAGAAGTTGTGAGGTTGGCTTCAATTCAGGAAAAAAGCATTTTCCCATTTAGGAAAACACTTAAGTGTGAATTTAAGTCCCATTGAGTCAACAGAAATTAAGCACATGCTTAAACTTAAGCACTTGCTTAAGTGTTTTTGTGAATCATAACTTTATAGGTAGCAGCTTGAAAATTACTCTTATTAATTTACAGATTTGGTGGGATTTTCAAAGGTTCCTAAGAAAGTTAAGTACTTATCTCCCATTGATTTTCAAATTCAGGCACTTGAAAATCCTGTTCAGTAACTTGTACCAGAGTCAAAGTGCTTTACAAAAACAGAATAAAGTATAATTGCATTTGGACAGATTAAATTATAGTTTTAAAAAGAAAAGGTACAATAGTGAACCTCAAATCATATTTCATTCTCTTAAATACATTTGCCAAATGTTTTGTAAAATCTTCCCTTCTCTTTAGATTCCCTGCCCAATCTAAACTTCATCAATCTGTCTTTTCACCAAGGTAGCTTAAATGAAAAAAAAAAATTCAAAATTTAGCGTCAGAGGGAAAACCTTGTGTGTATCTTGATGTTACTATAGTGACTATCAGGTCACTGCAAGTCAAAATTTCCAGTGGTGAAGGATCATTCAACATGTTTTCAAAAATTGCTCTAGTTTAAAACTCTGGATTCATCCAAATCCGAATCCAAAGTACCATTCCAGCTGTTCTTATCCTTAGCAGTATTTGTTTCTCAGCTGAATAGTTATTATTTCATAAGATGCATACAGTAAAGATACAAGATTACAGTACAGATTTTTTTATTACAGTGATAAATGTTTCATTGTCCTTATATCTTACAACATATTGAGGTACATCTGCACCTTGGAAGAAATGCATATTATTATGGATAAAGACATCATCCTAATCCTTTTAAAATGCTCTGCAATTATTTTTTTATATGAAGGGATCTCTTATTTCTACCTTGTACAATAGCATCTGTGGTGCTCTGCTCCCAGTTGCATGTGCTGTAATGCCAATGGAGGGAGGGTAGAGAACGCAAACTTACGGCTTGTCTACATTACCGACTGGGATGGGCTGCGATCGATCAATCGGAGGTCGACTTATCACGTCCAGTCTAGAGGTGATAAATCAACTGCTGAGCGCTCTTCTGTCGACTCCGGTAGTCCACCAGGGCTAGAGGCGCAGACGGAGTCGACGGGGAGCATCAGCCATCGACTTACCACAGTGAAGACACCGCGGTAAGTAGATCTAAGTATGTAGACTTCAGTTACGTTATTCACGTAGCTGAAGTTCATTCCTTCTGATGCTCTTGCCACCTATCCTATTCTCCTATCCTCCACCTGGAAGAGGAGAATGTCATTCGAGTAGAAGTGTTGGAGTGGATCCTAAGTCCCTTTTATCTGGACCTCCCAACTAGCTTAACTCCTTTCGGGTGCAACTAGCCACCAAGGTAAAGCCAACTTCTTTTAAAAGAAGCTTCCATCCCTTCGGATAGCCAGCCACTCCAACATGCAGTTTGTCTCTGTGGAAGTAGTAAATCTAAATACAAGTTTGATGACACGACGAGTACTTAAATCCAGATGTCAGAGTCAGGCTGGGGAAAGAAAGGCAGAGCCAGATGCTAGGCCAGCTGAGGGTCAAGAAGATGGAACTATCCACAAGCATGTTTTTATTCTGACCCAGTAATGGAGGGAGGCCAGACAGGCAATAGAAAGCAAGCTGCCAAAAGATGGGACAGGTGGGCTTAGAATACACAAATAAGGTGGCCTTAATAAGTGGAGACAGAAGGCAACAAAGTTAAATATGCAGTTCCAGCAGCAGTTCTAGACAAACATAAACAAGAGGTCTGGCTTTCAGGATGGTCCAGACCCCAGACCAACCGGATGGGCCAGAAGGCAACCCCCCCAGCAATTCAACCAGACCAATCTGCATGGATCTTATACTGCAATTGAGCGTCAATTAGGGCACTCTAGCGGTCAAAGTTAGCTGGTATATACAGGGCTGATGAGAAGGAGGGAAAGTGGGGACAACTGTACCAATACTGGGGCCCCAAGCTCAGTAATGTCTGTGAAAGTAAAATGAAATGGGAGAGGGTAGGCCCCCAGTGAACATGATTTACTAGGGACCAAAACTTCTCAAAGGGCGTGGGTATATCCTCAGTCCTACTTCTTGTTCAGCCAGTCGCTAAGACAACCAAGTTTGTTCACATTGACGGGACATAATGCTGCTCGCTTCTTGTTTACGTCACCTGAAAGTGTGAACAAGCATTCACATGGCACTTTTGTAGAAGGCTTTGCAAGGTTTTTACGTGACAGATATGCTAAACATTCATATGCCCCTTCATGTTTCGACTTGTAGGCGCTAAAGTTTTACATTGTTTTGTTTTTGAGTGCTGTTATACAAAAAAAAATTCTACATCTGTAAGTTGCATTTTCACAATAAAGAGATTGCATTACAGTACTTGTATGAGGTGAACTGAAAAATACTATTTCTTTTATCTTTTTTACTATGCAAATATTTGTAATAAAAATGATAAAGTGAGCACTGTACACTTTGTATTCTGTGTTGTAATTTAAATAAATATATTTGAAAATGTAGAAAAACATCCAAGATATTTATAATAAATTTAAATTGGTATTCTATTATTAACAGTGAGATTAAAACTGCAACTAATCATGACTATTTTTTAAACCTTGTAATTAATTGTAAGTTTTTAATTATTTGATAGCCCTAAAAACTATCAATATTTTTTGTATTACAGAAAGATTAGTGGGCACTCAGGAGCAAACTAGATATCAAACATCCCTGTGCATTACAGTGCTACACAAAGCGTATGTACCATGCATTTTCCAGAGACCTTTCAAAAAGGCCTCATAAGCAGTGAACAGCATGGATATTCATCTAAACCAAATCATCCCTCATTTGCTCAAATATGAAAAAATAAAATGTCATTTTGCCATCAATGGCCAAACTATATGTTACCATTATATCTTTTTTGAGTCAATGACAAGCGAAATGTCACTATTAGAACTTCTGAGACAAATACTATTTTGTTAATTTAACTCTCACAGATTAAGACATTTATAAATACCATCCTGGAGAGCTCCATATTCCAGTTGGCTCTTTTAAAGATAATTAATGGTTAGTGTAAACAAAACTCATTAAACTATTAATTCATTCTGATAGAGGTGGGATTAACCAGACGAACAATCAACTACTTGCTGCTGTTCATTTCCTCCCCAACTAGTCCAAGCAATATTTATCTTCATATTGTTTCAATTCAAGTAACTAATGCACTCTGATGGATACTAGAGGATCAAGAGTAAACACACCGTAAAATACAATTCAAATAATACAATGCATGTTACCTCACAGAGCCCCAGACTTGTCATGGCACAGTCTGGGAAGTGATTCTGCTAATCTTGATCCATGCAGGTAGCCCCAATGAAGTTAATGAGACTACTTGTCCAAGTAAGGATTAGTAACATGGGACCCCACGTTTCTAATTGTGTACTAATAGAGAACTTATCTTCCAGTCCATATTATTTAAAATAGTAATAATGATGCCACATAGATTTGAAATATGTGACCAGAACTTCAAAGTTGACAACGGATAAGATATTTAATCTGATTGATAAGTGCCTGTATTGTTTATTAATAAAAATAATGCTTGTATAAATAATGTACACTGCAGTAGGCCATGTACAGTACAAACACATAGTAAATGACAGTCCATGCCTCAAAGAGCTTAATCTAAATCTCAATAAATAACAGGTAATGAAGCAAATAAGTGGGAAGTTGGGACAGGAAAATGGGGGAACAAAATAATGGGAAATATTAGCATAAACTAGCAGTGGGCACAATTTATAGCCAAATCAGCAGCAATAACCACAACTTGCCACCGTCTACTCCATTTCAGCTAGGAGCTCTGTTTTCAAATCATCTAACAAAGCTACTGGTGATTAGGTATTTGTGGTGATGAGCAATATGAACAAAAGGATTCACGAAACAGGAAAAAGAAACCCAAATCAGATATTAGGCAGAAAGACACTAGTCTAGCATGAGTATTTTGGATTCAAAGACGGAATAACTCTGAAACATCAAATAATGTGCCCTATTATAGAAGCACATTTAATTTTATTTAGCACTTTTTATATTCAGGTAACCCTGTGTACTATAGAAGGTGATAGAATTTAGACCAAAATTCTCTGCCGGTCTAAACAGGCATGGTTCCATGGAAGCCAGTGTAACATCCATTTATGCCTGCAGAGAATTTTGCACTAAAACTCAGACACTGGTACATTCATCTACAGTGAACATCTAAGGAAAAATGTGACAGTTGCATTTACTAATAGCTCACACAAAACATTAGCTATTAGAACGTATTTAGCTGTGTGTGTGTGTGGGGGGGGGGGAATGCTGAATCAATTTGAAAAGGGGATTATGTTTCCCCACATACCAAGAAGAATATGGATGCCCAGTTGGTTTATATCTCATCCCTCTATTTTCACTCTTGTCAGGTCACTTTTTAGTTCTCTCAACACTTTTTTATAAAAAAAATCTACACACTGAAAGAAAGTAAATAAAAACGTATTTCCATCATTTTGTAATTCAGTCAACAGCTTAATTTCTGAATAATTTAGAGGACAATTGTAATGCTTCAGACTATAAATACACGAACCAATTCTGCTGGTTATGATCTTCCTACCAATCTTCAACTGTCTTTGGTCTCAATGAGCTGGAAATTCTTAGACACCTCTACCCCAACAGAACACGACCTGATATAACATGAATTTGGATATAACGCGGTAAAGCAGTGGGGAGCCCCAGGCCTTTAAAGCACCACCTGAGCCCAGCTGCCAGAACTCCAGCAGTGATTTAAAGGGACCAGGGCTCCCCACAGCAGCTGGAGCACCAGACCCTTTAAATACGCGCCAGGGCTCTGGCAGCCAGGATCGGGCAAGGTTATTTAAAGGGCCAGAGGCTCCAGCTGCTGCGGGGAGCCCCAGGCCCTTAAAATCCCCACCTGAGCCCCACTGCCAGAACTCCGGCGGTGATTTAAAGGGCCTGGGGCTCCCCGCAGCGGCTGGAGCACCAAGCCCTTTAAATCGCCGCCAGGGAAGCTGGTCCAGTCCGGCATGGCGTACTGGCTCTTGCCTGTACACCGTACCGGACCAAACCCGATATAATGTGATTTCACCTATAAGGCGGTGAGATTTTTTGACTTCTGAGGACCACGTTATATTGGGGTAGAGGTGTATTTTTAATTTAATGTTCTAGTGTACTGATTATTTTCTGCTTGGTATTTAAAAAATACCTTGAGAAAACTCCCCAACATATGAAATAAGTGTGAAAGAGATGGACTGAAACAACTCTCATTCATACTCAAAATAAATAAAGATTTATTTACACAGAGAAATGATATATTCTTTTCTATCATATAGTTTATTTAGAACTCTAGTGTGCCCAGGAGGTATAATCTTAGATACATCACAAATTTGAAGGGAGGCAGATTACCTCAAGTATCACCTGTCAATAAAAGTCTGCTACCTGGAAGTAAAATAAAATAAAAAGTTTTAAAATAATTGGTGTCTTTAAGACTTTTGAACATGAAATGGATTTGCTCACTCTAAAGTTCTAATCCTTTTTTTTGCATTCTATCTGAAATTATAAGCTCTACTAAATTAATTTGGAGAGGGAGAGATTACATTTAATCAGTGATGGGAAGTGACTGAAACAAGGGCTTAATAAGCAATTCAAATTTACTTAACATACACTAGGTCTAACTAAATGTAAATTAAACACATACTGTTGATAGTTGAGAGAGAAATTTTACTCCACAGATTCTTGCTTGTGGCCTTAGGAAAAAAACCAACTTTTAAATAAATATCATTAAAATTACTTCCAAAACCAACATACATATATATATTTCATGAAAGCACCAATTAAGCAAAGCACTTAAACACATGCTTAAGTTTAAGTATAAGTGAGTAGTCCCATTTGAAGTCAATGGAACTTAAATGTATATCAAATATTTTCATGTGGGTTTCATTAACTATGAAAAACTTTAAACTATTATAAAATGGGTTAAGAGTTTTCTTCTTTTAGAGCACACTCTATGGAACCTATCACATATCAGAGCACTAGAGCAGGTCATCATGATCAGTGTCACCAAGCCACATCAAGTCAACCCAAACCAAGCCACCAGGCTCACAACATTGCTCATTCTCTCTTCTTCCTGCTAACAGCTTCACAATAGTACATGCAACTAGCTGCAGATTCCAGCTAAAGCACATCTGTTTGTGGCTAGGCTGCTCCTCCCATCAATCTGATAAAGCAAATACACTGAAAATCCTCTCTCAGTGTTTTACCAGCAGGTAAACCAACATGTCAGATGCAATGGTACATAAAACTTTTTCCATGCCATGACCTAATGACAATCTCAAGTGCTGTGCCAGGGTGTTTATATTATATTCCTGTGTATTATACTATTAAAAAACACACAACTTCCAGCTTTTTAGTAGAAAGGAATCAGTACTAACACATTCATTGCAGTAGAGTGCACATGTATGCTGTGCTCAGCTTCCCTCTAATGCTACATGCACTTCAGGAAAGGATACAGGGCCTGATCCAAAGCCCATTGAAGTCAACGGAATGACTCCCCTTGACTTCAGTGGGTTTTGTATCAGGCCCATATAGAACCTTTATGATGACCAAGCACTCAGTCTAGATTTCCTTTGATCCCCCAGAACCTCAGAGGCACCCCTTTGTTTCAGTTAGCTTTCTAAATATGGCTTCCTCTTTTCCTGCTTCTGGAGAGTCATATTTTTTCCAATGTTGTGAGATACATATTCATTAGGAAGCTAGGGAAATGCAATTCAGATCAGCCTGCCCACGCTAACTGTGACACTCTAGAGTGAAGAACAGCACCTTTATAATGGATGGAAAGTAAATATTAAGTAATGCTTTTTGAACTGAGTCACTCAATCAATTCATATTATTCAAATGTTTCAGAGGTCCCATTCCAAAAAGCAAGCAATGCAGAAGATTTTTTATTTGACTTATCAAAATCTTTGATCTCCTGTGATGGGGTATACAACCTCCCCCTCCCCCCCACACTGGACAACAAGGGGTTACGGAGTGGTTCTGGGCTCAGCCAGCTCCACCCCAGTACACCTGCATGGCTGGAGAAGGAGCAGAGCAGCTCACTTGTTGGCAGACCAGGGAAGAGAACAGACCTTCAGCTCCTGAGGAAAGGGCCAAGAAAGACAGGAGCTTCCCAGACAACCACTGACTGAAGGCCCCTGCCTGAGGGAAGGGAGGGCCAGCTCCTGATGCATCCTGAGAGGAAATCATTCCCCTCTCTCTCTTACAAATTCCATTTATTTTCATTAATTCTCTTTGCTTTTTGTTACAGACTACCCCAGAAGGGAAGAGACTTCAAAGTGACCTGGTGAGAGGGCCAGGTCACAGGAAGAGGTAGGCCACTGCAGAGGCAGAGCTGCCATTGGCAGGAGATATCCAGCAGAGAGCAAGAGCTGCTACACCATGCCTGGCCAGGAGGAGGTGCCAATGGTGATTCGACCCTTTCACTCCTCTCTTCCCAGGTCCCAAGCAGGGCCAGTTCCAGGTACTAGCTCAGCAAGCAGGTGCTTGGGGCGGCCAGTGGAAAGGGGCGACATATCTGGGTCTTTGGCGGCAATTTGGCGGCAGGTCCCTCTCTTCTTCTTTGAGCTGCCGCCAAAGAGGAAGAGAAGGAGCGAAGGACTCGCCATCGAAGAATGGAACAGCACAATCGGCTTTTATCTTCTTCCTCCGCCGCCCTGCTTTGTCGCTTGGGGCAGCAAAAAAGCTCGAGTTGGCCCTGGTCCCAAGATACTTCCTCCCAACCTAATGCCTGTATCTCTCCTACTTTGCCTGGCATGGACTAAAGGCTATTTTACTGGATTTTAGAGTTATGATCACAGGAGCACAATGCATACACTCAGTCTGCAGAAGGCATTTATCAGCTCAGGCTCTGGTTATTACTGAGTTAATAAGAGCACCATTAAGTTATTAATGCACTGAAGTGTTCTTTTTTTTTTTTTTACTCTTGCATCACCCTGGCCCTCTTTGGCTTAGGAAGGAATAGGCCCCACTGCCACAGTAAATCCTTTTTTTTTCTGCCATAAAAACTCCTTTTCCTCCCTGCCATTCTTTCCTGAAAATGAGAATTTTTGTCACTCAAAAGTTATTTGAAAACAGAAGGGAAGTGATGGGAAAGGTACTTACTGGACTTTCCCACCATCAGCACCAATGTCTGTCAATTTTTCAAAAGGTCGGAATGAAAAAGCAGTTGTCACTTGCTCCTCAACCAAAGATTAGGAAAATGGTCATTCCTTTTCTCGTTTAAATGGAAACAGACCAACCATCATTAAACTATAGATTCAAAAGCTGAACAAAGCAAAAAGTTCTATAAAATAAACTAAGGGCTTGGCTACACTTGCAGTTGTGCAGCGCTGGGAGTTACAGCTGTCTTCATACAGCTGTGTAGGGAAAGCGCTGTATTGTGGCCACACTGACAGCTACCAGCGCTGCAGGGTGGCCGACCAATTTGCATGCAGTGCAGTCGCTGTTTGAGGTGGCTGCATTGTGGGCAGCTAGCTCCACCAACACCCTGCTCATTTTGACGCCGAATGGTTGTGCAGGAAGGGGACGGTAAGGGTGTGTGCAGTCATTCGCGCGTCCTGGCCCATATCTCGCATCCCGTGGGCTAGGGCCGCTTACAATCCAGGACAGTCCATGTTTTTCCATCCACATTGTGCCAAGGCGAGAGTACTCCAACGTTTCTTGTGGCACAGCAGCGAGTTTCTGTGGTGAAATTGTGATGCCCGAGACTTGCTGAGGACTCGCTGATCGAGTGTAGGCCAGAGCACACCTCACGGCTGCAGTTGGAGCTATCCTCAGATCCAAAGTGACACGTGGAGACGAGATCCAACGTATCGAATCACTCCGGTTGCGCCTAAACTGGTATTGATATAAAGTCTAGCCTTGGGGCCACTTTGAATGGAAAGCTCACAGCACCGAGTAATATACCTGGCGGCGCTCTTTGGGCTCCGGGAAACAAACACGTGAGTGGTGGATCAACATCTCATGGAAGTCATGGGAATATGAGCAAGTGGCGCAAGAACTTTCGGTAATGAGAAAAGCCACTTTCCATGGGACGTGTGGTGAAGTAGAGCTCGCCCCCATCCTGCGGTGCAAGGACACAAGATGAGAGCTGCCTGTCAGTGGAGAAGGTTTTTATGCCGGTGGCTTTGGCAATCTGGAAGGGCAACGTCGCGAACAGCTACCTGATCGTCCGCGAACCAAGTTATTGAGTGGGAAAGTAAACCAATGGAATCGTGTTGATGCAAGGGGTTATTGCGGCCATAATCGCATCCTGACGTAGAAGAATGTGACTCTGGGAACGTGCTAGACATTCTGGACTGGTTGGGGGCACAAATGGAGTTTCCCTAACTCGGAGGGGGCGATAGATTGGATGCAATATTCCATTCATGGCAACCTAACTACCAACCCAGCAATCTGAGTACATAATAGGAAGGGGTATTTCTCTAGTGGTCGTCCAGGCGCTGCACCGTGGGTAGTTCATTTGGCAATTTAGCACAGGCTGGCCTGGGAAAGGTGCGATCCACGCATCTTTCGGAACAGTGGCCTGGTCAGGAAGCTGCAGGCAGGGACCTTTTTCCAGAAGGAAGACTCACATAAGGGGATGTGTGAGAATGGCCCACTGTGACCTTGAGACCCCGCTTACCCGTTAATGCCTGCTCATGAAACGTAGACAGGGAAGCATTGACAAGAGCAAGGACCGGTTCAACTACAAGCTGAGCCGGTGCCGAATGACTTGGAGTGTTGCTTTTGGCGTGTTAATAAGGGTGTGGCGTTCTCTTATGGGAAGCTAGACTTGGGGGCAAAGCAGCAATCCCTGCGGTATATCCTGCAGCTGTACCTCCATAAATATTTGTGAAGGGAAGGGTGAAAGACATTCAGTCAGGAATGGATCCTCCAAAGGTTCAATCGCCGTGGGAGGCGCGGAATTGCACATAGCAAGCAAGCAGGGCACTAGAGAGGCACAGCACAGGGCTACAAGGAAGGGCCTCGAGGAGAGGGGCTGAAAGCCAACAGATATGTCGGTGCCTTGCCACGGGAGTGAAGTGCATGGTGGTACAATGATTTGCAGTGTCTTTTTTCCTGCTACGGTATCTACACTTCCTGCAATAAAGAAAAACTGTTTTGAAAAGCCACAAATTCATTTATGAAAAGAAATAACTAAAAAGGACAGGGGGGT
Organism: Chelonoidis abingdonii; assembly: GCF_003597395.2. Classification (NCBI taxonomy): domain Eukaryota; kingdom Metazoa; phylum Chordata; order Testudines; family Testudinidae; genus Chelonoidis; species Chelonoidis abingdonii. The sequence goes on along the minus strand of NC_133770.1, from coordinate 224,935,480 downwards.
GGGGGGTGACTGTACCAGTCAGAGGTTTGAAATATGTCCTGTCTGGAGTGCTGTGCAATGACTGCTGCACTTCAGGAAAATGCTGCAGAGGTATGGGGGTTGAGTGGCACAGGGAAAGGCCGCAGTCTCAGGGCTGGTAGGTGAACGTCAGGTGTTGGGGGCAGCTGCTGGTGGTAAATACCTGTATGCGGAGAAGGGGTTTGGAGCTGACATTGGGGCAACAAGGGAAAGAGCTTGTGGTGGGGGCCGGAATGGAGTGCTCTGCCTGCATGGCTACGAGTGACGGATACAGTCCGTGTTGCGTGCCAGTATGCTTATCAGCTGCTTACGCTGTTTTTCTTAGCTACTCGCCTTTTCCTCGCTTTCTCGTTCCCTCACAGCTAGCTTTGCTACCGTTTTCCCTTCCAGTTCCTGAGCGATTTTTACTCTCTGTGGCAGACTGATTCCTAACTTGCTTTCACCATATTCTTCTTTGCTTCATGGGCTTCTTCTCATTTGTATAGCTTCAGCATCTCTGATCCAAGCCAGTGGGGTATTCAAGGACACTTGTTATAGCAAGACAAAAATTGAAACATTTAACAGAGAGCAGCATTGTGTACAATCACAGTGAAGGAGTTACAGTCTCACTTGAGGCTATACTCTACATACAACCAGAGCACAGAGAACACATAGAAGCGAAGAAATGGTGAGTACGGGAAGAGTTGCAGGAGTTAATTAATCCTGGAAGATATCTCACTGTCTTAGCGGGCTCACCCTGTGGGCAAGGGGACTGGATGGGTGCAGGGCGCGTACATGGGGTATTCATTGCGTATGAGGAAAACAAGACTGATGCAGCGACGGACCTACACTGAAACTCATCCCACCATTTTTCCACGAGCGGACGCTCCTAATGCCACGGAAGTATCTTTCGCTCTGCTGCGGGAGTCACCGGCGAGTAGCAGGGATGGAGCTTGCGACCACAATGCGGATCGGCCGCCTGTGCCGCCTAATGCGATGCTCTGTACAGTGTGTCAGCATATGTCCCCCATACCTCCGGTCACACGTGGCCAGCAGACGCCGTACGCCTGACGCAGGAACATAGACCACAGTGCTGCTCCAATAGAGAGCACTGCGCAAGCGCATCTGCTCACTCCGCACCTTCCGGCGAGCGGAAACCGGGAATCGAGAGTCGAGCCGCTCCACGAGGTGCCCCGGAGGACTAGGGCGCGTGAGGCGGATGACTCACCGGAGCAATCGGGCTACCGAGCGCTACTACGCCGGACGAGCGAAGGGCCAGCTGCACGCTAAGAGCCCGGAGAGAAGCGCCCCCCCGTAACCGCTCACTTGACCCCACAGTTCCAGCCTGACGAGCAAAGGGAAAGAGCTGCTTGGATCCTGAATGTGGGGGAATAGATCCCCAGCCGCTTGCTCGCTGCGTGAACCGCCGCGAAGCTATTCGCTCCGCCTCCCATTGAAGCGGCAAGGATATCCCAGCCCCTGCGGCGACCCTGGAGCGCGCGTCGCGGCTGCACGAAGCATGCTATCGGCGTGCATTTGCCTGCTCCGTGAGCGCACCGGGCGCACCACCGCGATGTCTCCGTCCCTATCGGCGTTCGCGCGGCTGGCGGGGCTGACCCCAGAAGCCAGTGACCGTGGGGGGGCTGCGACCGAACGGAGCAGGCGAGGGAGCTGCAAGGGTGTAACGCTGGCGGCTCGGCCAGGCCTGGTGCGCAGTCCTAACGGCACGCCCCAACTGAGGGCAGCGCCCTGCTCCCCCATCGCCTTCTGCTAATCGTGCCGCATACAAAGAACCGGGGGAGCGTGGTCCCTCCCGGACTTGTGCGTAGGGGGTCACCACTGAGAGCTCAGCCAGCGAGTTCCGACTACCTTGTAAAAGACGGGTTGCAGGTCGTGGGCACACCCTGAGCGGACGCGCTATGCCAACCCAGCGCTGCTCTATGTTCGGCAACAGTCAAAACCCATGCAGGCTTCCCTTTAATTGTAACGCCTGCACAAAAGCACCGGCCAAGCGTCATGGCCCCGTTGTCCCGAGCCATAAGGCCTTGAGATCTGCCCAGGAGGTTATCCGCAATCCTACGGCGTAGTAGCAGAGCCCGTGACTTGCACAAGCTCCTCCCCCCAAACACTGATGAGGTCCATCAACTCACCATTGCTCCATGCTGGGGCTCGTTTGGCGTGTAGAGGCATGGACACCTGGAAAGATTCACTGACTGATTGCACTCCACACCTGGCTGAGCAAACAGGAAGGGGATTTTTAAAATTCCCGGGGCATTTAAAGGGCGGGTCACCTGAGGCCAGGGCAGTAGAGTGCGAACTGATGAGCAGAGTGGATGAACAGGCATTCTGGGATACCTCTGAATACCCCGGAGGCCAATTACGGCACTTTTGGTGGCCACACTTAAGGAGCAGCAATCCATATAGCTAAGGCAGAGCAGGAGTACAACCAGTGCTGCAGCCAGGGAGATGCAGCGCTGTGGCTTGCAAGTGTGGACAGTGAGTAAGTTGCAGCGCTGGTGGTGGGTTTACAGCTCTGCAACTCTCCAGTGTAGCCAAGCCCTAAGTCTGCCTGCAGGTCCCTCAACACTATGATTACAATGAAGTCAGAGAACTCAGTTACAATATAGTTGCCTACTGACTTGGTAACACCAGGGTTAAAATCTGTAGTGTAGATAGATCAACTACCAAAACCAGGCTGAATATTTAGACATGTGCTTTCTTCATTTATAAAACTACAGTGCAATATATGCAATAACAGAGCTACCTGAGCAAGTATTTAATAGCTATACATTTAGCAAATACCCATAAAATAGCAAATATATGGAGACAAAAAACACTGATATATCATAATGTCCTATTATTATTGATATATCACCATGACACTAATCCATTTTTTAAAATGAGAAATGGGAACTCTGAATGCACAAGAAATCCAGGATCAGCCCTTTATATGAGGAGGTTTCCTTTTAAAAAATGTATTTTGAAAACAATATCTGGAAAAATGCAATACAAGGGAATTCTGTCTTGGAATTCAGGTGTGTTTTGTCACCTTGTAATGTAAAACAGTGTTCTCACTTCCCTTAAAACATACTGTATGTAGGTGAATCCCACATCTGTGGTTCAAACAGCAACACTGTAGCCTTTTATAATTTTTAAATAAACACACTGTGTTCCAGATTATATAAAACAATGTATTATAGGGAAAATTCACATACAACTCAAAAGATGGGGGCCAGGGGTGGGGGGAGGAGTAAATGTCCACACAGTATTAAACAGTGATGTAATAACTGGACTTTGAATGAGGAAGTTCCTTTTCAATGCAACATCTTCCTTTGATAAAACTGAATTAAGGGGACTTTAAAAATACATAATTTTTTGACAAAATTTAAAAAGAAGGAACCTCCAGTTTTAGAAGAAATGCTAAAAGATCAAGCTAAGTTGAAAGACTGCAGTAGCTTGAACTTGATACTAGGACATTTAAGAAGACAGCCACATTTTTACTGTCTGGCATAGCCATTGGATTCTGTGTAATATCTTGAGGTAGAATTCGGAAATAAGCAGGGCACTGAAATAAAAACCTTTAACAACAGTAATAACCACTAGATGGCACCATGCATATTTTAGTAAGCCTGGCATGTAACTGCGATCAGATTTTAACTGTATGTTGGGCATTATGTCAGGCAGACCAACACAAATCACTGTGGATTTCTGCGGCTCCCTCCAGAAGATAGCGTGGTCTGTGTATTTACTTTAATAAACATAGTAAGCTTAGAGATCTGTCAGTGTGAGTAGCTTATGATGGATAATGCATGGGACAACCTATCAAGAGCAAATACCAGATATTTTTTATGTTGGCTTAAATATTGTTATAATGGCGAGAAAACCTCTTACAGCGTTATCTATATGCTTTTTTCAAAAGTTACACCTGGAGACCACCACACTTTTCTCTTTTACGGAACTTTAAGATTTTTGATGTCAGAGAAAAATACAGGAAAATACCTAAAATACTAGGCCCAATTCATTGTTTCCCTGCATGATGTGCAGCCATTTATACCAGTACAAAATGAGTGCAGGGTATGTAAAATGCGACCAAACCAGAATGTTAGTATTTTGCACCCACTTTGCACTGATGTAAACAGTGTTGCCAACTCTTGTGATTTTTATCATGAGTCCCATGATATTTGGTGTTTTTCTTAAAGCCCCAGTCTCTTGGGATCTTCTGATTCTGTGAGGATCTCAATTTTCACTTTTTAAAAAGTTCCCAGCCCCTATGGCTGCAGCGAAAAGCTTGAAAACGTTCAAGAGTGTGCACTAGAGGCTCAGAAATCAAAGGGGAAATAAAACGAATTCAAAATGTATTATACTTTAAACAATCTCATGATTGTTTAGCAGATTTCATGATGGGGGGGCTGACTCATGATTTTTTAACATTAAGGGTTGGCACGAGGCACAGAACAATGATGAACTGGGCCCATATATCCATAGTAAAATAAACAATGTAATATAATTTCTGTGCATTCACTTAGATGGCTGGAATTCTTAAGCTGATCCAATTATTTTTGCTTTCCTGATATAATATGGATAGAATGTGTCCTATTAAGATTTCACGTAATTTTTAAATAAGTTAAAAAATATTTAAACTGAAGTTAATGCTTGGGAAAGCTGCCTAATAAACAGTCCTGATGACTGAATTTCTCTCTTTGTCCACAGTACTGACACAGCATGGCCAGAGAGTGACAATGTAAGATTTCCCCTTGTTCTACCAATATTGCTCAATCCAGAGATAATCTACAATAGGAAAATCTGTACTGATGTAACTCTAGTAAACTAGTGTCAACCTGTGATGTATAGTCACTACATTGGTGTAAAGTGAGACATACACCAATGTAGCTTACCTCGGTATAGGTACACTAGTGAACATTTTTCTGACATACAGGGCCCTAGAGGCAAGATTCTCTAGGCCCAGTTAGTCCTTGGCAACTAGAACGCTAGTTACTACCTATGGGCTTTGTGATGTAGGAACACAACTATCCATTTTCTCTGCTTTAAGCTTGCAGTTTAAAGGAGTCACTGTCTCATTAAAGCAACTGCACAGTACATTTTACTAAAACTGGATTCTGATGTCACGTACTCTTTCTGTATTTGCTTTCCCATCACTGCCAGGTGCCAAGCTATGTGTCTCTTAAAAATAACTTTCTATGTTCCATTTAGCTTCTTCCCCTAGCTGATATATTTGGCAACACCAAACCCCAGTGCTACCACACAGTCCTTTTTGTTTCAGCAAATTGTGATGTCAGGCACTGAATTGCTGCATCACTGAATGAACAGGGCATTAGGAACAGTCTGAGGAAAGCAGAGAAGCTTCAGCTGACACACAATACCTCACAATCTGCAACAATGTAAAGAATCGGTATAAAATAAAAAAGTGACAAATAGATGGAGGTTAGGTAAAGTATTACATATTTACACTTTGCCTGAGTGTGACAGAAGCTCTTTAATGATGTTGCCAGAACCCCTAGATGGAGTAAGAGTTTTGACACACATGGTTGCTTATCTGCCATTCTTTATTTTACGCATGCAAGATTTTAAGAATTCCTGCAAAGCCAAGACAAAAGAGAGTTTCAAGAAGCAAATTTAAGATTATTTGATGGAGACAAAATGAAAAGAGAAAAATGAAGCTAGGGAAAGATCAAAACCTTCAGAGGAGAAACAGTATGAGTCTAGATTCTGCTCCTTTTTTAAGGAATTAAATACAATCTTTTCAAAGTTGCAAGATACGTTAAGGGCCTGATTCTTCTCTTATTTACCTCCCTTTTAAACCAAGGTAACTCCAGTGACATCAACTGGGTTACTCCCAGTTGTAAATCAGATTAAAATAAGGTTCTATATCCAGATCATGAACAAAGAATATGTCTACACTTAAACTGCTGCCATTGCAACACTGTAGAGCGTCAGTGTAAACACTCACTACAGCGACGGGTGGGGTTCTTCTGTCACCGTAGTTAAACCACCTCCCCTAGAACCAGTAACTAGTGCTGTCTACACTGGGGGTTAGGTCCGCTTAACTAGATCACTCAGGGGTGTGGATTTATCACACCCCTGAATGACCTAGCTGGGTCAACTTAACTTCTTACTATAGACCTGGCCTTAGAAAATGTTTATAGTGTACAGGTTTTTTATTGCAATTATCCACACTTTAAACAATATTAAGGACCAAATTCTCCTCTCAGATACAGCTCAGGAATGCCACTGTAGGTCACAGCTGTAACTCAGTTGAAATGTAAGATTTTTATTAATGACCTAGAAAACCCCCCCATAAAATCATCACCGATAAAGTTCGCAGATGACACAAAAATTAGGGGGTGGTAAGTAATGAAGAGAACAGGTCACTGATTAAGGGTTAACCGGATCGCTTGGTAAGCGGGGTGCAAGCAAACAGTATACGGCTTAATACAGCTAAATGTAAATGTATACGCCTAGGGAACAAAGACTGGAGGCCATAATTACAGGAGGGGTGACTATCAGGGAATCAATGACTATGAAAAACATTTGGGGGTCCTGGTGGATAATCAGTTGAACATGCACTCCCAGTGTCAGGCTCTGGGTTCAAGGCAGTCATGCCCGATGGTTAGAGCAGTAGTAAGAACAGGTACAAGGATCGATGCCAGCTGCAGAGTTGGGACTGGGATGAGGGAAGCACTGAAACTGAGGACAGAGTCTGTAGACAAGCCAAATCAGGATTCCAGATAGAGGCCAAGGTCAAAGCTGGGTGGGAGTCAATCCAAGAGGCTGGGTGGTCAGGAGGTGGATGCAGGGCAGAAGGGACAGCATCAGAGTAGTGCATGGGCATGTGCTGAAGTGGGCTAGAACTAGGCTCGGGGAAGGCTGGGGCAGGAACAGGAACTGGATCAAGGGCAGGCTGGAAGCTTAGGGATTCAGTAACACTGTGAGGCAGCTGGAGGGTTCCTGGCCCAGTAGGGCTGTTGCACAGATTAACTTGCAGCTTTGGAGGGGGTCAGTGAAATACCTGTCAGAAGGTCAGCTGACACAGGACTTGCCCAGAGATAGGCTGCTGCAGAATGCCTGAGTATGAGTCACAGCAGGCTTTGTGGAGGATGAATCCTGGCAGCTGAGTGAGCAGCCCTAGACTGGCTGTGGGTTTGCCTCATATGCAGTGTGATGCTCTGGCAAAAAGGGTTAATGTGATCCTTGGATGCATAAACAGGGGAATCTCGAGTAGGTGTAGAGAGGTTATTTTAGCTCTGTATTTGACACTGGTGTGATTGCTGCTGGAATACTGTGTCCAGGTCTGGTGTCTACAATTTAAGAAGGATGTTGATAAATTGAAGAGGGTTCAGAGAAGAGCCACAAGAATGATTAAAGGATCAGAAAATGTGCTGTATAGTGATGGACTCAAATAGCAGAATGTATTTAGCTTAACAAAGAGAAGGTTAAAGGGTGACGATTCCAGTCCATAAGCATCTACGCGGGGAACAAATGTTTAATCATAGGCTATTCAATGTAGCAGAGAAAGGTATAACATGATCCAATCAATGGCTGGAAGTTGAAGCTAGACAAATTCAGAGTAGAAATGAGGTGTAAATCTACAGTGGTGAGAGTAAGGGTACGTCTACACTGCACGATTATTTCGAATTAGCTTAAACCGATATTACAAAACAGATCTAATAAAATCGGTTTAGCGCGTCCACAGTGGGATCACGAAATCGATTGTTTGCGTCCATGGTCCAAAGCTACCATCGATTTCAGGAGCGGTGCACTGTGGGTAGCTGTTCCTCAGCTATCTGCCATAGTTCCCACTTCCGTGTTGAGGAGCACAGTGCCTGATGGGGCAGAAAACATTCCCGGGGGGTGCTGGGTACAGCCTCACCCCTCCTTGTGAAGGCAGTAGATAACCCTTGGCGCCTTTTCGCGCGAGTGCATTGAGCAACGCCATAGCACAGCAACTTTCTCTTTTTTTTCACGTGTGGTGGGGGGAGATAACTGAGGAGCTGTTCCCTGAACCACGCCACACACGTGTTTGAACCTACAGACATTGGAGCTCAGCCAAGAATGCAAACAATTTTCAGAGACTGCTGTGACTGTGGGATAGCTGGAGTCCTCAGTCCCCCTCCCTCCCTTCATGAGCGTCCATTTGAGCTCTGCTGGCCCGTTACGCTTGTCACGCAGTGCTGTGTATCCTGGAGTTTTTTCAAAGCTTTGGCATTTCGGTTCTGTAACGGAGCTGGATACAACAGATTTCTCCCCCATACAGCGATCAGACCTAGTATCTCCCGTACGGTCTAGTTGGAGCTCTTTTTCGATTTCAGACTGCATCGCCAGCCGGATCGATCAGAGCTCCACGCTGGCAAGCAGGAAAGTAATTCAAAAGTTCGCGGCTTTTCCTGTTTACCTGCCCGCTGCATCCGAGTTCAGATTGCTGTCCAGAGCGGTCAGTGCTGACACTCTGGAATGCCGCCCGGAGCCAATAACGTCGATTTCCGTCCACACGAACCCTAATCCGAGTTATCGCTATCGAATTTAGCGCTACCTTCTCGTTGGGAGGAGTTCGAAACGATTTAAGGAGCCGTTTAACTCGATATTAATTGACGACGTCGGTGAACGGATACAGCGTTAAATCGGTATATCGGCATTAACGATTAAAAGTCGCAGTGTAGACCTGGCCTAACAACCATTGAAACAATTTACTAAGGTCATGATGGACTCCCATCACGGACATATTAAAATCAATGGCTGCCCTTCCCCACCCCCCTCCAAAAAAATTCTCTAGGTGTATTATTGGGGCAGTTTATGACCTCTGCTACACAGGTGGTCAGACTAGAGATCATAATGGTCCCTCTGGCTAGGAATCTGCTAAACTTTGGTTTATGGCCTGGTTTGTACAAAATATACTATAAAGTCATCTCACACATTAAAAAATGAAGATTGTTCTGGGTAGCAACAGGGGAATATTAATATCATTGTGCGACCTAAAGTCATATTAAAACACCACAGTGTGGACATCATCATTGTACATTAAGGTCCTGTATAACCTACAATAGGGATAAATAAGGCCAACATTTCATCTTCAATACCCTATTATTCCTGGTGTTATCAGGTATGTAGTATGCAAATCTTTCTCCGAACTGAAGCCTCTAGAAAAGGACCCATCTGCAACTCATAGGCGAACAGCGTAAGTTAAGTATCATTCCTAGATATTGTGAGTTAAACCAGGGCATCAATAGTACGTTACCCTATTGATGCAACTCTTTGAAAACAAGATGAGCAATGCTAGGCGGGAAAGTGTCTCTTGTGGAAGTAGGGAGTATGCGAAGTCTTCCTCAAGAAAGGCAACGTGCAGGAATGAATGTCAGGGCCTACACCGTGAACCCATGCCAACGAAGCAAGTTCTGCTTAAAAAAAAAAAAAAAAAAAAAAAGAAAAAAAAGGCAAATAGCTGCTCAGAGGGGGCACACTCCAGGTCAGCTTCCTTCAGCTCTATTTTACATAAAAAATTACTGGGCAGAGAAGGTGGAAGGTAATGAAGTGGAGAGGATTCAAGGAAGGAATCAAGAGAAGCATCTTTGTGGGTTGTAGGCATGTGGGTCAGAGAAGCCAGGGCCTTTGGCCAGAAAGATGGTGGGCTTGAAGGAGGAGATAATTCATTTAGAACGGAGGAAGTCCACATAGTTCCTAGACATTCCCCAGAGGTGACTGACAGCACAGAAGCAAGAATAGGGAAAAGAGATGCAAGGGTAGAGACCAGTTTATGTTACAGTGCAATGGACTCCTAGGCAAAGGAGTGGCAGCAAGAAGGCAAGTGTCAAGGAGAGGATACAGCTGAACAGAAGTGGAATCAAGAGAGTGAAGGGAGCAACAGTGAGCAAAGGTGCAGAATGAGAGCTGCAGAGAACGCAGAACTGTTGATAAAGTTGACATCACAGTGTGTATATACTTTAATGCTGTCTTTAGTATTTTTTTTAAATACTATAGAAAAATAATAATAGGAATAATTCCCCTCACCCCCTTGTTTGTAGTATTCTTCAAGGGGATTGAAAGGTAATGATGGGCAATGGGATATATGGAACCTTTCATTTCTGGGTATCTACTTCAAAACATGCCAGGTCACATGACAACTGTTCAGAGACCTCAGTTCAGGAAATGATCCAATTGTCCCATTTTAGTTCCTACATCATAAAAACAACCACAAGTAGCACCATGTTTGGCAGTTTCAGCAGAGAGGGCAAGACACAGGTGAGAACAGAGACTGAACTATGTTCTAACTACAAGAAGTCACATCAAGCCTGGCCTGAGGCACCCTTAGTGGGGCATAGTGAGGAGAAACTTGAACTGCTACTGTTTGTCCCACACTTGTGCCTAAATTATGACTCCAGCAGGGCTGCCAGTTCAGCCACTGGTCACTGTAAATGAAAAATTAAAAGTAGAAGAATTTCTGCAACTCACCAGGACACTATTTAAGGCCTGATTTTCAGAGGTGCTGCTCGTGCTCGGCTTCCACTGCAGTCAAATGGATTGTGGGTGGTCAGTACCACTGAAAAATCAATCCCTAAACAAATCAACCTTTTGAAGATCTACATTTCACTTCTACACCTCCTTTTGAGGGATAAAATGAGCCCAATGATCATGTAAGCAACACATCACTACTCCTGAGGTGTGACAGTTCCAGTGGTGGCCATTAAAAGAAAACACCAATATTTACCCACAGTAGCATCTGATATACCACAGTTCTCTCCTATTCTGTTGTCTCATAACTATGGATAAATGTTGAGTTTCTAGTGGCACCCTCCCTGTTAAGAATTTCAAACACACTTTACTCACCAGCTGTTATGCTATCAAGCATATCCATATTCATGAACTTTTAAAAAGACAGATTTTTTTTAAGACACTTTGGAATAGTTTCAGGATATTGTGCTGCCAGTGAATAACTTACGGATGTAAATCTCCATGAAGTATTTGGCTGCAGTGATTGTACTAAAATAAATCCTCATGAACTTTTGATTAAAAAACTAGAGCATGTGTACAATCTATACACCCCTTTCTCTCCCCTTCTCCCCACTCCAAAAGACTAGAAACTCACAAGGCACTAGGCTGTCTTATGGGGCATCAGTCCCTGACTAAATACCTAGAAAAAACAAAAGAGCACCTGAAAGCACTAAGTTGTGAATAGTTTAGAACTTCACAGATGCCAGCTCCCACAATTTTATCATGAGTCTCATGATATTTCAAATTCTTCTTAAAGTCTCATCTCTTGGTGTCATGTGAATGTGCAAGCATCTGGAGTTTCTTTAAAAAATAATAATAAAAAAACCCTGGAGTTTCTAGCCATCATGGTTACAAAGAAAAGTCACATTTTCAAACCTAAGCATTCCACACAGGCTCACAAAAGACCCAAAATGTTTTGCTTTGTTTTTACATTTCATGATTTTTAAGTAAAAACAACAAGGAGTCCGATGGCACCTTAAAGACTAACAGATTTATTTGGGCATGAGTTTTCGTGGGTAAAAAAGCCACTTCTTCAGACTCGTTGAGTGAAAATTACAGATGCAGGTATTATTATACTGACACATGAAGAGAAGGGAGTTACCTCACAAGTAGAGAACCAGTGTTGATAGGGCCAGTTTGAACAGGGTGGATCTTATGTTTGTATGTTAAAAATGAAGTGCTTAGACTAAAGAGAATGGTTTTTGCTCTTAGCAGAAGTCAGGCATGAGAGACAATGCTCTGGAGTTCTAGCTGTTGGTGGAGGAGGATCTCATGACAGGCTGCAATGATTCTCAACCTGACAAAGGATGTAATACATGACAGAAACTCATAATGAGGGACACAAAAATATTATTCATACATGAAACGTAAAATGCTGCAGGATTCATTTCTTTTATACGGATATCTCTATAATCAGAGTTTCTTGTTCCTTTATTTCCATGGTAAATATTTTTAACCAGAACAATGAGGGGGGAACGAAGTTTGTGTGGAATGCAGGTAACCTCAGAAATAAAATGAGAGGCATTCAAGAGTTATGGCTGGCTACACAGCAAGTCTGACTTGCACGTTTGCACAAACCGCATCACATAGTTTGATACCCAAATTGTCAATTTCTAGTGCTGGCTTGATAATATCAGTTTGAGCACAGTTTGCTATAATGCCAGACTGAGAATCATGGCACAGAGCGAGAGGGACTTCCACCAAAATATCTGAAATTAGTATGTTTACAGGCAATTATATTTCTATTCCAGATATGGAATTATTCTACATTAGGAGGGTGAATCATTAGACTAACTTAAACCAAACTTAAAATGGCAGGCCAGATCAAAACAGGACCAAAAGCAAGCTGATTTGACTACGTGCCTCTTAGGGATAACTATTTGAACTCAGTGGAAGGAAGAGGAAAAGAGGTATTAGCATAGAAGCATGGAAATTAGCAAGGTCACCATCACAGTCACTGGCAGCAGCTCCATCCATATGAAAACAGTTGTACTACGCTTCAGAGAAGACAAAGCAAAACAATCTTTTACGCAGAAGAAAACAAAAGGGGAAAAAACAAAACTGTGAAAACCCAAGGTGTTGGATTTAAAAATCAGAGAAATGAGCTCCCTATTTGTCTACTTTAATTAAGCTCCATATTACAATAATCAGCATGGCTTTAAATTTAAGGCTTTCAACTGCCAATGGTTTATTCTATTTCCAGGGAAATCAGCAGCATTTGCTTTTTCTGCAGGCATGGAATAATCTCTCAACATGCTGAGCAAAGTCCATCAAGGACGGCAACAGCTTGCCAGCTGTACAGTCCTGTATTGCTCAGTTATATTTAATTGTATAATGGTTTTTTTATTACATGTTACGTTCCACTGCTGCTGCCTCTGTGGCCCAGAGGGAATGTGTTTGTGAACATGATATTTCATCTCAGGGTGCCTTTCTGTATAAACAAATCACTTTTTAATACATGCAACAAAAACAAATATTAAAAACAAACACTCTACAAAGATATTCTGGTATCAAACTAACTAAACAAAGACAATGTATGGTTACGCCCCATCAATTTCAGTGCTGGAGAACATGCCATATATTTGGCAGTGGTGGTTAGTCACTTGTCCTCCCCAGTTCAGGGAGTCTCAGCACTTTTCTAGAGACTGAAAGTTATGGCTAAAATACTAGCTACAACTCACACCTGATAAGGCAGAAGTGATCCTGATGTAGTAGTGGGGAACATTTAGTGGCCTGGGTGGAGCACTGTCTTTGCTCTCTTTTGAGGGCCCCTCACAAGCCTATCTTGAGTCCAGTTGAATCCTCTCCTGCTCCTAGACTCTTCCATAACAGCCATGGTCCACAATGGCTTACAAATTCTAGAGATGGCCAAGAGAGATTGCCGATCTCATAATACTTACCAATACTTTTGCCATCTCCACTCTTGACTCTGGTAGTGAGCGTTACTTACTTTAAGCCCACCCATAAGTTGCAGTGAGTGAGGAATTCACTTGACCACCTTTTGAATGGTATAGGCTACTGTTAGTATGTAACACTTTGCTCAAGCTTCTTCACTGGCTTTCTGTTTGCTGCCAACTGAAGTTCAACTCAATTAAATTAAAAGCATGGAATAATCTAGAACTCTGTTATTGCAGATCACATCTTTATCTTGAGACGTTTGACTGAGAAAGGGTTAGCCACACAGAGAAGATTAGTCTTGGACTTCACAGATTTCACCAAAGTTTTTGACTGCATTCACAGAGTCACTGAGAAACATCTTACAACAATATCGGCTTCGTAGAAAGACAGTGTCACTAGTCAAGATGCTGTACAAAGGCTCAAAATGCTGTGCAAAGACAGAAAGTAGAGAGACTGATTTATTTGAGATCATAACTGGAGTACAGCAGGGTTAGTTTTATCATCCCCTCTTTTCCACATTGTGATAGATTATGTGACGCAAAGAGTAACATCCAAGGAAGATACAGGAGTTAGGTGGAGTAGAGGAAAATGTCAAGATCTTAACTTGGCAGATGACATTGGTCTGTTGGATAAAGATGATGATGATGCCATGAAAAAGACCACAATCAATGTTAAATGTGAGGCTGCCCTCCCAAACAGGATTAAGAAACAGCCAAAAGAAAACATCATTGTTGAAAGAGTAGTCAGCAATGACGATGCGTATGTGACTGATAGTGAAGAATACAGCATTATTAAGAAGTCTGTATATCATGGAAGCATAATCAGTGCTGATGGCCAACTCCATAAGGAGATCAAAGCAAGAACTGGGAAGGCAAACGGAGCTTTTTCGAGACCGGTAAATATTTTGAAAAATAAGGAAATTAACATAAGAATCAAGATAAAGTTATATAATGTCATTCTGATACCAACATGGTTATATGCTTCTGAAACTTGGCAAATGCTAGAAGCCCACAACAGGAAATGTCACGCATTGCAACAGAGATGCTTGTGGAGAACATCTGGCATCTGCTGGTGGGATAAAGTAACTAATGCTGATGCTGAAACAAATTTGGTTGACTCGTGCCTCCCCATACGGGGGTGGGGGGGAGCACAATCTCAAGGGGAGGACATGTGACTCCCCCTACATGTCTCCTCTGCCTAGTGATCCCTGTGCTCAGCCTGGAACCACTGGACTCTTCCCACCCCACATTACCTGGAGGGAACGGAGGGGGGCTCTGTCCTTCTCCTGCTGCGCCTCATCCGGCACATTTGGTCACTTTTCTGGCACCCAGGCCCGAGCAGACTCCGACTTGCTCAGCCCGTCTCCGGCAGCCGAGCCCGGGCAGGGAGCGGGCTGCCACCACAACCTCCCCAGCCAGGCTGTCTCTCAGATAGCTGCTGCGCGGCACAGAGCAGCCTCCCAGCAGCTGATATGAGAAGTGGCTGGGTCTTGCCCCTTCTGCTCCCTGCCCAGGTCTGGCTGCCAGGGACAGGGGCCAAGCATGCTAGGGGGGCAGATGCAGTGGGAGAAGGGAGCTCCTCTCTCTCGCTTCAGGCAGGCCAATCTGGGGGGGAGGGGCACTTGACCCCACATGTCACCCTACGTGTTGCCTCTGGAAACAAAGGATTGGCCAACAGACTGTACAGACAATGAATCAAGAAAGAAGGTGGAAGTTGTTTGGCCATGTTGTAAGGTCGTCAAAAGATCTATTGCTAGACAAGCCCTTTACTGGATACCACTTGGAGGAAGACGGAAAAGAGGAGGACAACATGTGACATTAAAAAAGGCTTTGAGAAAGAGGTTGCTATCATGGAAACAAACTATAATGGAGTAAGAAATGTGGCAGTAGACAGGTGGAGATAGAAACACTGGGTTGCCTCATGAGCCACAAGGTACAAGAGCATTTAAAAAATAAACCCCAGAGTACCCTATACCCCAGTGGTTACAGCATGCACCTGGGAGTTCAGGAAGCCAAGTTAAAGTCCCAGCTCCACATCAGACAGAGTGAAGATTTGACCCTAGGTCTCCCACATGCTAAAGAAGCAGTCTGGTTACTGGGGGTAGAAGGGATGGCACCACTGCCTCCTCCATTTGTGCAGAGTAGGTGTGCTCTGATATCGCCTGCTGGATCAGGCCCCGTAGGTAACACATGCAGGGAAATGCTTAGTTTGAAAATCCTGCCAGGATCTAGGTGCAAGCTTGCCATTGTCAGGACTTAGGCAGCTTTGCACTGCCCACTGGCAGAAATATGGGGGACTAGACAATATAGGTGCTACAGGGTTAGGCGGCAGCTGACTAGTGGTTTTAAGGAACTAAATTTTGGACTTAGGCCTCTACAATGGCAGCTAGGTGCTTTGTGGATGTAGCCCCATGTGATCAGCAGCAAGGATCCCTCAGCTTAGGACCCCTTTCCCCACACGTAGAATTCATTCACCTCTGCAGTCCATCAGAGCCCAAATCTCAAATCCTTCGGTTTATGAAAACAAAACATTCTGTTTAGTTTTTCATGGGACTTCTTTGCTTTTGCAGATGGCATATCTAGTTTGTGTGCTATTCTTTATAACTCAGGGCCCACCTGCTGCGATTACAGGAGCTATGCAAAGTAATACACAAACATAGCTCTCAACTGTCACTCTTTGAGGACATCACTCATTTTAGTCCCAAAATTATCTGTCTCTCACAAATTTGTTATCCCCTCACTTTTACAATTGAAAAGTTTACAGCAGAAATAAAACAACATGAAACTGTAATTACAAAAGAGGAATGAATTCCAGGGCATTAAGTTTCCTGCATGACAATTTTGTGTCCCCCTCATTTTAGGACTTTGTCGCACATTGCATCCCACATTTGAAAACTGGCAAGTTGAGAGGTATGTGAATAAATATCTTGTTAACTTTGGAGGGATATTGTTATTCAATCTGAAGTGTTGATACAACACAGGAAACCTGGAAAAGGGCATCAAGAGCTGATATTTTTCAGTTTTTTCTGTTTCTCTTTTCCATTTCCTTATGCAGAATTTCTTGAATTCATTAGAAGAACGAGGCTGAACTGGATCTGATTTTATCATGCTTGACAAGGAATTGCAATGACTTACTCTCTCCGCCCCTCCAGTGGCTTTAGTTAAGCTCACCTAGGCTCAGTGCTTGGAGAGCTTTTTAAAACAAAAAACTTGTGCATGGCAAGAATTTTCCTATAGTTTTACAGCCTGACCTTCAAGGTCTGAATCTGCAATTTTTGAAAAATATCTGCTAAACATTGTTGATACTATTTTTCCCTTGTCAAAATTAGCTGTCACCTAAATTTATCTAATTCAGTATAGCAGTTCATTTGAACTACACTAAAGCATTGGTACTTGGAAAAGTAACTTATCCAATTGCATTTCCTTTTCATTCCTCCCCCCTTTTATAACTTTCTGCTTTTGGGCAATAGTTTAGTGGTAGGAAGATATGGATCTCTGTAACATCACGGCTAGTTCACACACTCCACCATCCGTTACAACATATCTACATCAGGGAAAACTGCTCACTATGTTCCTGTAGTCTGCGCCAGAGCACTCTTTTATATCGGCAGAGAGAAAAATTCACAGAGATGAGCATGTGGATGTGTGCTTGCATAAAGCACAGCTGCAACAAACATTGGATTGTTCATTATACAGTGTACCAGCATAAGTAATATCCTAGAAAGATCACATGCTACTATATACTAATGAGCATCTTTACATAAAAATTATGGCATTAATAAAATCTCTGTTCTGCCTTTGCCAGCATGGCCCCCTCTGGTATCCAAACAAGCACTGCTTTGCTCCCCAGACACCCAGACTCCCTGCACTTTATTAAATTAGTTCCTTTAAAAGAGCCCTTTAAATACACACACTGCTTCTTTTTCTTTCATAACAAGTCTACTCTGGTCTGAGTCAGAGTGGAGCTGGTTTCAGCAGGTTAAGGGGGCAGGGCAGAAGAGCGCAGCTGAAAGAACAGAGATGGCTTGAGAGGCAGGGGTTGTTAAAAGCTATGATAAGAGTAGAGTTGTCTTTGAGTTTTTCTTTTTATATCCACTCTTAAATGAAGCAGCTCAGATATAGCTGAACTATTTTTTCCCCATTTCCCTTTTGTCTCCTGAATTCACTACTGCTTAGCACATACTCCACAACAATTTCAGTGGGGAAAAAGAAGAATTGCTAATATTAGCGAGATGACTGTATTATTAACCACTTCATTACCATCACTTGGTATAGTCTTGTAGTGTCTAGATATTCCATCTTGGACAGTCGTTGTTCAGAGCATACAAATGTTTCAGGGAAATTATCTAACTCTCCCCCAGCAATCACAGCATGCTCTAGTTGTGTAAAAGTCCAGGAAAGAGAGGAAAATTATTTTGACAATGGAAAAGATGCATGGTTCAACCATTTCAGAGCAACAATAATTATTTCTGAAGAGCTTGAGAAGGAAATAGTTTCACATAGACCTTCACTCTAAGAGTAAAATTTTTGGTTAAATCCCTTGTGGCAAAGTACCTGTTTCTCCTCTGCTGGCTCAGTCCCCTTTTTCCCTGCAGACACAGGCTTGGGCAAAGTAAAGTCCTTCCCCGTCGCGCAGCTTCTGGCTGATCCTTTTCTCAGTCAGTCCCTTGCTCTGTTTGTCTCCCCTTCTGGGAAGAGTGCAAGTCTTCCTGGCTGGAAGAATTCAGAGTCTTGCTGCACCTACTCGCTGGCAGCTTCTCTGCTTCTCTCATTCCCTCCCTGCTTCCCTGCTAGGGAAGGTTTAAAAAGGTCTCCAGCAATTTGGGCCAGCTGAACCTAATTAGTTCCCTGGCAACCCCTGTTGCAGCTGAACCTTATTCCTCCATGGCTATCTCCCCTCAGTGCCTTCACTAGCAAGACCAATTTTTTGCCTTGATCTCTAAGTGGCCTCCTCAAGGATTGAACTCACAAGCCTGGGTTTAGCAGGCCAATGCTCAAGCCACTGAGCTATCCCTCCCCCCTCCCCTTAGTGAATAGGGAGAGGCCTTTTAGCCCCTCTGGGACTAATTACTATCCCTCCTTTGGTGGCTATTTGTCCTGGGTTTGCCACATATCCCCCCCGCTCAACACTATGGGGTTGGGCTACTTGGGTCGGAAAGCAGTGCACCCTCGACAGGCCATCCGCATTGCCATGTTGGGTTCCAGACCTATGTTGTACTATGAAGTGGAAGGGTTGAAGTGACAGAAATCATCTTGTTACTCTTGCATTTTTGTCCTTGTTTTGGGGCATCCACTGCAAAGGGCCATGGTCCGTGACCAGGGTAAACCTCCATCCAAGTAGATAGTAGCGGAGGCTTTCTATGGCCCATTTTACTGCCAGGCATTCCTTCTCCACTATGGCGTGTTTCCGTTCCCTAGCTAGGAGCTTCCTACCGAGGAAGAGGATGAGGTGTTCGTCATCTCCGACCATTTGTGAAAGCACAGCCCCCAGCCCTACTTCAGAGGCATCCATATGTAGGATAAACTCCTTTCCCCAGTCTGGGGCTACTAGTATGGGGTCTGTGCAGAGGGCCATCCTCAGATCTGCAAAAGCGGCTTCGGCTGCTGCCGACCATTTTACTATGTCTGGGCCCCGAGCTTTGGTTAGGTCCGTTAATGGGAACGCCCTGGTGGCGAATTGGGGAATGAACCGTCTATAGTACCCCACTAGTCCCAGGAATGCTCTGACCTGTTTTTTCCGGAGTGGTCGGGGCCATTTCTGTATAGGTTCTAACTTGTTGAGCTGGGGCTTCACCACGCCCCTCCCCACTATATACCCAAGGTACTTGGCCTCAGCTAACCCAGTCGAACATTTGGAGGGATTTGCAGTCAGTCCTGCCTTCCTCAGGGTGTCTAGGACTGCTTCTACCTTCTCCATGTGCGTCTCCCAGTCGGGGCTACATATGAGGACGTCATCGAGATAGGCAGCCGCGTACTTTCCATGGGGTCGTAACAGTTTGTGCATTAGCCGTTGGAAAGTAGCGGGGGCCCCATGCAACGCAAACAGGTTAACAGTGTACTGATATAGTCCTTCTGGAGTTGCAAAGGCCGTCTTCTCCTTGTCGGCCTTAGCCAGGGGGATCTGCCAATAGCTCTTGGTAAGGTCAAGGGTAGACATAAACCGTACCTTTCCCAGTCTGTCAATCAGTTCATCTATCCTGGGTATAGGGTATGCGTCAAATTGGGACACCTCATTCAGCTTGTGGAAGTCAATTGCAGAACCTCATACTGCCATCTGGCTTAGGCACTAAAACCACTGGACTGGACCATTGACTATGAGATTCTTCAATGACTCCTAAGGCCAGCATGTTCCTGGTCTCTTTCCTAATCTCCTCTCTCTTGGCCTCCGGGATCCGGTATGGCTTGATGTTCACCTTCACTCCAGGCTCTGTGAAGATGTGATGGTGAACCTCAGTAGTCATGCCTGGCTTTTCCGAGAACACATCCTGGTTGCGTTTGATCAGGCTGATCACTTCTGATCGTTGTTCCGGAGTCAACTCCGGGGATATTCCACCAGGTTGGGCTGATTGCCTTTCGGGGATGGTGACCCCAGTGGAACCACCGGATCTTCTCTATCCTGCCAAGGTTTCAGCAGATTTATATGGTAGATCTGCTCCAGCTTCCGGCGACCTGGCTGCCAGACCTTATAGTCGACTTCTCCTATAGCTTCTATTACCTCATATGGCCCCTGGCACCTAGCCAGGAGCTTGCTCTCCACTGTGGGTATGAGCACCATCACCCGGTCCCCTACCTGGAACTTCCAGGTCATTGCTTGACGATTGTAATACGTCTGTTGTGCCTCCTGGGCCTTCTCCATGTGTTCGCGCACAAGGGGGGGGGTGACTCGGGCTATTCGGTCTTTCATCTGCAGCACATGTTCCACAACATTTCTCCCTGGGTTCGGCTGTTCTTCCCAGTCTTCTTTAGCCAGATCCAGTATGCCCCTGGGGTGTCGACCATATAACAGCTCGAAGGGGGAGAATCCAGTGGAAGCCTGAGGGACTTCCCATATGGCAAACAGTACATAAGGCAGCAGGGCTTTCCAGTCTTTCCCGTCATGACTAATCACCTTCCGTAACATATTTTTCAATGTCCTATTGAAACGTTCGATGAGGCCATCGGTCTGGGGATGGTAGACCGATGTTCTAAGGGTCTGTATGTGGAGCATGGTACATAAGTCCTTCATCAGTTTAGACACAAAGGGGGTCCCTTGGTCCGTTAGGATCTCCTTAGGTATTCCTACTCTGGAAAAAATCTGGACTAATTCTTTGGCTATGGTCTTGGACATGGTATTCCGTAGGACAATGGCCTCGGGGTATCGGGTGGCATAATCTAGTACTACCAGGATGTACTGATGGCCCCGCGCTGACTTCTCCAGTGGCCCTACTATGTCCATAGCTATTCGCTCAAATGGAACCTCAATAATTGGCAGAGGTACCAGAGGGGCCCTTAAGCGTGGTCGGGGCCCATGTATTTGGCATTCCAGACAGGAGGTACAATATCGCCGGACGGCCGCATAAATGCCAGGCCAAAAAAACCTCTGTAAAATCCGATCAAGGGTCTTATCTACCCCTAGATGGGCCCCGAACAGATGACTGTAGGCCAGATCCATTACTGCTCTCTGATGCTTCCGGGGGACCAAGAGTTGTTTTATGACTTGCTCTTGGATGCGGACTACTCTATATAGCAGATCCTTCTTAATCATATAACCTGGCCCTGGGCCCTTAACTCTCCCCTCCACTGGGACCCCATTTACCTCGACTACTTCCTTATGAATCTTGTGGTATATGGGATCATTGGCCTGATCCTGACCAAAATTCCCACGTGCAGTCCCTATTTGTCCAAATTCGAGGGGGTCTACCTCCGTCTCCCCCTCGCTGAGAGCCCCTGGGGAACCAGGTCCAGCGATAGAGTTGTTGATGGCCGACCCAGTCCCACTGTCAGCTGAGCCCCTTCTTTCCCCTGCCAGCATAGCCTTCAGGTACTGGGTCAGGATCCTCGTCCCCCTCCTTTTATCTGCCCTTCGTTCCCTCCGAGTCTTCCTGGTCTTCCCCAGCGGGGAGAACAAATTCTGGCTAAACTTATGGAAGGCGGGGGGAGAGTCACCTCTCTGGGCTACACCTTGGGTCCCAGGGTCATTATTTTCTTCTACCTCGTCCCCGGGGAGTAGACCATCAAACCCCGGGAAGTCTCATCCGATAAGGACAGGGTAGGGGAGTTTTGGAACTACTCCCACCGTCAACTTAGTGGGGTTTCTGAGAACTTCTATGCTTACAGAGATCGTCGGATAATAGTTGACATCCCCATGCACACAGGATATTCCCAAGCGTTTGGCCTGGGATAGCTGGCCCGGCCTGACCAGCTTCACTGAGACTAATGTGATTGCACTTCCTGAGTCTATCAATGCTGTGGTCTCTATACCATTCATCTTAATGGGCCTAGTGTATCTATGAGGGACCATCGCAACCCCGACTAGACTTATTAGCCCGCATGGTCCCCCTATATCTCCCAGTTGACCTTGCATAGGCTCCCCTAGATTTGGGCATTGGGCAGCAATATGCCCTAGTTCACCACAGGCATAACATCGGTACCCCGCTTGGGGCAGCCCCTATTTTTTGGGCTGCTGGGATTTATCCCCAAGTCCTTCTCCCCCAGTCCTCCAGTCTCTCCGGAACTGCCAGCTGCTCTTCCGCCTCCTTCCTCCCCTCCATTTTCCGGCCTGGCGCTAAGGTAAACCGGGGCCTCGGCACAGATTCTGGCGCCTTCCGTCCCCGGTAGTCTGAGAAAGTTCTTGGGCTGCTGAGTGTCTCTCTACGAGAGCAACTAGTTCATCATAAGAGGAGGGATCATTTTGGTGGGCCCCCCCTGTATGTCTGGCGGCAACCCTCTCATGTACCTGTTCAATACCAGGATTTCCACTACCTTCTCTGGCCCATGGGTCTCGGGGCGGAGCCACTTCCGAGCGAGGTGTATCAAGTCAAATAGCTGGGACCTTGGTGCTTTGTCATCCCGGTACTTCCACTCGTGGAAGCGCTGGGCCCTTATGGCCGGTGTCACGCCTGTCCTTGCCAGGATTTCCGCCTTCAGCTGAGGGTAATCCATAGCTGCTTCTGGGGTCAAGTCAAAGTAGGCTTTCTGGGCCTCCCCACACAGGACTGGAGCGAGGAGGCCTGCCCACTGGTCTTGGGGCCAGGCCTCCCGCAGTGCCATCTTCTCGAATGCAAGGAGATATGCCTCTATATCATCATCTGTTGTCATTTTCTGTAAATAGTTGCTCGCCTGTCTCCTGGTCCCCGTGCGTCAGCGTGGTCAGGGCTTTCAACTGGTTCACTACTTCATTCAGGGTGGTTCGATCTTGGACCACCTGGCTCATCAGCAGCTGGTTTGTCTCCTGTTGGACACATATGGACTCTTGTTGGGCCGCAGTGGGCTGTATCACGCCTTCACTACGTCCTCCGTTGTTTTTTTTTGTTTTTTTTTTGTGATTTTACCTTGCCCTGAGATGGCTTGCCACAGAGCCTCACTCACTATGCCATCCCATCACTGACACCATGTGTGGCAAAGTACCTGTATCTCCTCTGCTGGCTCAGTCCCCTTTTTTTCCTGGAGACACAGGTTTGGGCAGAGTAAAGTCCTTCCTGGTAATGCAGGGTCTGGCTGATCCTTTTCTCAGTCAGTCCCTTGCTCTGTTTTTCTCCCCTTCTGGAAAGAATGCAAGTCCTCCTGGCTGGAAGAATTCAGAGTCTTGCTGCACCTACTCACTGGCAGCTTCTCTGCTTCTCTCACTCCCCCCCTGCTTCCCTGCTAGGGAAGGTTTAAAAAGGTCTCCAGCAATTTGGGCCAGCTGAACCTAATTAGTTCCCTGACAACCCCTGTTGCAGCTGAACCTTATCCCTCCATGGCTATCTCTCCTCAAAGAATAGGGAGAGGCCTTTTAGCCCCTCTGGGACTAATTACTATCCCTCCTTTGGTAGCTATTTGTCCTGGGTTTGCCACACCCTGTGTCTAGAGCTAGATACATTAGGATTTTGTTATAAATATGAGTGATGGCTTTTAAATGACACAATCTACTTAAAAAATAAATCACTACCTCTCCTTTTTTATTTGGAAAACTCAATAGGCTATATAAAGGTTAAGGTATCATAGGTTACTGTATGTAAAGGAAGCATTTAAAAAAATATAACTGAATGAAGAGAGTAAATGAAAATTCTTGAACTTACTTGCTTACCTCAACTCCATCTGTCTTCCTTACAGAAGACTGTTTGTTTTTATGTAGCACCTTTTAGACTCAAAATACCCCAAAGCAAAAATAAGTTAATGACCATGTAGGCAAATGGAAATCATCATCCACTATGTGCTCAGCCATAGTTTGCCCACATTCTTACAATTAGTGCCTCTTTTAGAGCTACTATTGACTTCAGTGGGCTTTGGATCAGGCTTATCGAACTGGGGATGTGAGGGGGTTTTGGCCTAGACATGTATAAAGCTGTTAATTCTTGAAAAGCAATACCGAGAGCTCACATGAATGCCTGACTGATTTCCATATCAATGCTTATTTCATGTGGAATTTGAACATTCTGCTGTGAAGTTTGGTCATCATAGCAAGGTGCCCATGTTTTAAAACTGCATTAAAATCCTGGTGTAGATAGGCGAACAGCTAACTCGTGGCTCAGAGCTCAGGTCCTATCCATTCTCCCTACAGCAAAGGTCAGATAAAAGTAAAATTTCACACACAATAGGGCATTTGCTTCTTCATTACTCTTCTGAGCTATCCAGCATTATGGTCCTGATATCATGCATGAAGCGTACCACAAGAAAACAGTAGACATTACTGTATCCTCCTCTCTAAGATAGCACTTTTTTCTGAGGCAGTCTTTAGAAGTGCACTTAATGCTCATAAATAGTGCTAGATTGACAGCCATAGAGACCAGAGTTTTTGGACCTTTGGTACACTTATACCACACTGCTAATTACAGTGCAGATATTCTACACAATGTTCTACCATGGTGCCTCAACCTTTATCCAGAAAGACCATTTCTTCCTTCATTCCCCTTGGTCATAAGCATATTTCAGTTTCCATAAGCATTCATTCCTTTTCCTTCCTTCTGAGGCAGCCAACAAGGGAGCCAGTCATGAAAGTGTCGTTTACAGTCTGGATACCTTATCCATTAAGAACAGAACTGAGACCACCAACTCATCTCACACACGTTACTGAAGAGCAATCTGATGGTATTGATTTTTAATCACTGACTGGCTTTGTTCAAACTAGTGACTGAGAGGTGCCAGACTCTATATTGTATTATAAAAAGAAATACTATTTGTATGTTTACACAAACACTACACATTTCATAAATACTAATTATTATTCTCTGTTCCATTACCAATGCCTTCAGCCATCCAGTCTCCCCTACGATGAGATTATTATATCCTTGTACTTAAAATCAACTCAGTTAGATTGTTTTTGTCACTCAAGAACAGTTTATGGGGTTACCATGGAAATTAAGTGAAAATTTCATCCTCTTTGACAAACAATTAAAAAAATAAAATAAAGTAAGGAAACACGATCACATCAGCTACGTTCAGTGTGTTTCCTTCTGAACTGAGCATGATTGAACTACTGTAACTATAGGAAAGTGTACTTGGCAGCCTGCTTGTGACATGGACCAAGCCTATGGTCCTTCCTTAAGCTAAAAATGCCTATTAATATGAGAGGTGCACTAAAGAGATGACTGCAGGATTTGATCCCTGGCTAGTAACCTTCTGAGTGCTCTACCCATTCTTCATTTTCTTGTAAAAGCTTTTCAGACTGGCTTTTGCTGATATTTGTAGGTCACAAGCAGCAGATTTTTCTGCAGCACAAATATTTACAACCTCAAAGCAAAGAGCTAGCTGCTGAGCTGCACAGGTTTTGTCTAGTTTTTTAAAAAACTCCCTTCAGTGCAGCTCTTCTGGGGGCAGCACAAGTGTTTAGACCAGTCATGGTTACTGTTAGTGGAGGTACTTTGGTGGGATTTTTTTTTAATAGCCCAGTGTACACAGGCCTAGTGAGAAATGTAAAAATTCTATCTGTCTACAAAACAAATGGCAAAGTCTATGGTGTGGTGGCTTTTTTAAAAAACCTTTTTTAAAGCTCCTGGCATTTTTCATAACCCTGATAAGAGAAACTATTGTTTTTAAAGAAAAATAATCACATTTAGAAGAAGCATTAAAGAACCTCTCCCCCAGTAGAAACATTTCCACACTTAATGCTTTGAGGATAATTAACAGTATAGAATTATTCCAAATTTCTTTATTACCAAGGAATCCTTATTAGTGTCTAACTGTACATTAAAATAAATCCATATTTTCCTTTCAACTGGAGAAGAAACATATCCTACAGTGGTAAGACTAATGATGCTACTTACAGTTAACAACTGACATACTTACAGTTGCATTTCTTCTGCACAAATCTAAGCTTGCATGCTGTTCTGTAGGTGGATAAACGGATGCGATCCAGATCTTGAGCCCCTAGTGGAAGAGAATTATACATATGCTGTGACATTTCCCTGGGGCAGAGTCCACAACGTCTGCAAGTACAGTGAGTCGTGTGTGTACTGTGACATTCTATACCTTGGGAGGGCTTCTTGTAACTGCCATATTCCTCATTTACATATAATTGTGATCTTACATATAAAGCATGCCATGTGAGTTCATAACCTTTCCCCATAACCAGGGGAAAGGTTATGAACTACTGAAATCCACTGTTATATCTAAATATGTACATCTTTAGTGCATATGAAATTATGAGAATTGTGTTGTATGGTTGTTACTAAAACATGCTGTAAGTTGGGGAATCAGCCAGATATTAGATCTCCAGAGACAACACCAAGGAAAGTAACGAATGCCCGGGCGGGGTGTCAAACTACCACCAATAGCCATTGTCCAGCAAGGGAGCTACAATTCAATGACTCACCTGCATAAGGCCACACCAGGGGAATTGCTCAGCGTTACCTGGGGACTCAGCAATCCCCACCAGACATGCCAGGACTTGTGTTCTCCAAGCACATGGGACTGAAGGTATAAAACAGAACACAGGGGGCCCATGCTTTACCTTTCTCCTCCCCCATCTATGCTGCAAGGAACTCAGAAGAAGAACAAAGACTCCAACAGAGGAGACTGGGCCAGGCTGAGGGGACAAACCTGTATATTAAGGACTGCAGTATCCAGTGGGGTGAAAGAAACTGCTTAATCTAGTTATTGCCCAGTCTAATAGGGCTGAGAGGTTAGACTGCGTGCTCATATTTTATTTCTGTTGGTAACTAACTCTGACTTTTTGCCTAACACTTAATATCACTTAAAATCGATCTTTTGTAGTCAATAAATTTTTTTAACTGTTTATCTTTACCAGCAAGTTTGCCTGACCTGTGTGGTAAATCTGCTCAGGTTCGCAAAGGCTGGTGTATGTCCACTTTCCATTGATGAAGTGGTGAACCAATTAATAAATTTGCACTGCTTGTCTTGAGCAGTGCAAGACAATATACTCCTGAGGTACAGTCCTGGGAGCCGGGGGGATTTGGCTGGTGCCTTTCTCTGTGTGATTCATGAGTGGCTCTGGGAGCATTCAT
Source organism: Chelonoidis abingdonii (assembly GCF_003597395.2). Lineage (NCBI taxonomy): Eukaryota > Metazoa > Chordata > Testudines > Testudinidae > Chelonoidis > Chelonoidis abingdonii. Next base: position 224,908,443 of record NC_133770.1, on the reverse strand, counting down.
GAAAGATAGCTGGGTGTGGGGCTCCACATGCTGTTGTGCTGAGTGATCACAGCTTTGGAGGGGTTTGCTGTTTGTCACTAGCAAGACATTGTGAGACACAGCCCAGGCTGGAGAGGGTACACTGGTTCCACAGTCCCAGGCTGCAACCCGGGGATCCCGTCACATGTACCTTTTCCTTGTTAAAAATGTACGTATAGGAGAAAGGACATAGAAACACATGCTGTCCAACATTTTCAAGGCTGCCTATTTTTGCGGGGGAGGGGGAGGTATCCTGGTGATAAAACACATTCATGAAGAAAGCCAAGGAATAGTAAGCCTACACTGTCTGTCATTTTGAAGAAACAATCTGGTCAAGCTTCAGGCTAAAAGACAAATTTGCCAAGCTCCAATATCAGGGAAAAGCATCTAATTTTAATTTTTAACGACAAAGCTCACAATAAATATCTTCAGCTGTCATGCCAGCTCAGAACAAGGTATTGTCAGAAGACCAAATTAGAAACAATACAACAGCTGAACTTAGAGACTGGTGGATGACAACCTTAGGGCAAAAAAATATACTGCAAAAGAGTGGGCCACATTCACCACTGATGCTGAGATTCATTTTTTGTGGTGGGAGCCTCAAGGAGTCAGTTCATACCCAGACTGGCCCTGGATGCTCTAAATATACAAAGCTGGCAACGTCCCCAAAGCATCTCCCAGCAGTGCTTTTCCTGCCCACATCTTTTCCCTTTTGTCAGGGCTGGAAGGGGAGGTAGTGTAGGAACCAACTAGGATGGGTCTACTCCAACTGAATGCCACCCAAGTAGCCAGAAAGAGGTCAGAATGAGGGTGAGAATCTGACATAGTCTCTTAAAGCATCAAGCCATTGTTCATTACTTATAATATTTTTTAAAACTCAAAGGCAGATGAGTAGATTTTTTTTATTTAACATATTTACTCTCAGGCTGACATGGCATACAAGAACTAGGCAATTGTTACTACAGAGGTAGTTATGAGAAAAAGAATTCAGAACTCCCAACTATGGCACACAAGCTTATACCATGTGGCATATTAACTTTAACTAATACAGAGTCAATGACATTTTCAGATATTTGTGTTTTGAATGTGGTTGCAAGTATGTAATAAAGGAGAATTTGCCCCTATCAACTCGAGCAACTTCATCTCTGAAATAGATATTAAAACAGAGTTACATACCACAAAGCTGCTTGAAGAACTGTCCAAACTCATGTTCGTGCCAAATACAACTAGTGTAAAATTAGACTGGCAATAGAGTGTAGTGAAGTGAAAATATGGCTGTCCTGTTTTTTAACTGGTTTCACAAATCCCGTTTTTGAATCCATGCCAACATTATTAGATCTGCCACCGGGCTTTATAATTGTACATTATGCTTGTGTTCACCCGCTCTTTGATGAACAATCGGGTGTTGGCTGGACCCAAACATTTCAAACTTGTACTGATCTCTTCTGTCTCCCCAGCACCTGCCCCGCTGCTGACCAGATTCTCCCATACCACCCTCCCAGTACTCTCTACTAGTTTCTTTTCACAGTTGGCTGTCTTAATACCATCTGTTCCTGGCAAAAGGTACTCTGAACTACTTAGCATCAGGTCCTGAAAGGTTTTGATTTTTCTTATGACATGATTTCCTGTTAACTGACTCCGTTTTTCTCTTTTACATTAATATTTTGCTGACAACACTGAGGAAAACTGAAATATCTGAGGCAGGGTACTGCAAGTTCTCTAACACAGAGTCTTTCCTTTTTTTATTAGGACGAATTAAGAAAACCATTTCCTCTTTTTGTAGCTACTCATGTATGATAAAACAGATTGCTACATAGATCACCTTTGCTTACCCAATAAGAATTGGGATAATTGGGGAATAACTTTGAACTGATTGTTAAGGTCTTATGCCTGTGTTATTGGATGGCACCTGAATCTTATTAAATATGCTTTGAGAGATCATTTTATGGTTCATTAGATTTTTCTTTACAATATTGTGATAACAACATAGACCAAGTAATATTAGTGTATTTATATAGTGCCATTCAACTATGGCTTTGGAGTGCCTCTCAGAGGTCTTGTTACAAGGCTTAAATAATTTTCTATAAGTCTCTGAGGTAGGTATTGTTATATCCATTTTACAGATTGATAAACTGCAGAGGAAAAGTTATGCTACTTGCCCAAGGTTCATAGTGAATTGGCGAGAGCCAGAAAGAGAACTCAGCAATCTTGTCTCCTAGTTACTTGCTATAACCACAATGTTCACTTTGCATAGTCAATAAACATAATTTCTACACAATGGGCAAGATTCTGTGCCACTAGTAACAGTCGAGGGGCAGCGCATGATAAAGTATCTTTAAAGCCACCCCTGTGCTGTCTAAAGGGTACTGCGGTGCTCCAGAGTTTTTGACACAATTTAGACAGCAGCGGGAGCCTAAGTTATGACATCCTCTCCAAGTTACACTCAGGTCTACTGGGCTGCCAGGAATATTCTCAGCACCATGTGCTTTAGTCCCACCCCCAACACACCCCATCTTCTATTAGCTGCACCACACTCCTAATGCTGGGGCTTGAGATGTGCTCCTCAGTAGGCAAATTTAGAGGTGGCCCCACAGTGCCTGTAGTAGGGAAATTCTCCCCTGGCTTTTAGGGCTCCTTTATGCCACTAGAGACCTTTTACGAGATGTAAAGGGTCTGGTGCAAAAGTGAGGATCTCCAATATGCATTTTGTAGGCATTTAGAAGAGCTGAACAAACTTATATGCAATACATTTTGTCATTTTTGCTGCTTGCAGAGTGATTTTTATAAGTTGGGTGAAAATATTTTTTTAATGAATTGGCTGGGCAATGCAGGAAGTTTACTACTCCTGCTTCTGTCCCAAACATATCTAGTGTTCTTAGTTCAAATTTTGGCTCTGGTCTGAAATTTGTTCTTCCAAAAACTTTTGTACAAACAATACCTTACTTATACGCACGCTAATGAAACAACGAAAAGATGTCAGGTGGGGATAAGGCAAATCAAACTTCAGTTTCTAAGTTGCCTAAATGATTGCCAAGAGTTTCTCATACTATTTGATCAGCTGCAGTATTATAGTTTTTTCCTTCTGGGAATTCTCAGCACATTTCATATGGTTGGCACTTTGAAAAGAGAATAAAGCAATAAATTGCAAGCTTTGTCTCATGTTTCCATACTTTGTAACAGAGCTCTGTGTCTACTGGATAATCTATGCTGGCATGCCCAAGTGGATACATGTTCCGTTCACCATATTTTGTGGTGCATCCATCAGTTCATTCCCCTCTAGATGTATGTAAACCTGTCAGTTAAAAGTACTGGTATTCCATTTATTTTGACATCCTAGTGTGCCTTTTAAGTTGTAAGAGACAATGTAAACTTTGACCTCAGAATTTCAAATAAGAGAATACTAGATATGACATTAATTCATAGAATATTGTAACAGGCAATTGTTTGTAAACACTAAATACAGAGGAGCCTCAGAATCCACCTACCATGTAAAATATGACTGTCATAAAAAGATCTATGCCATTTTGCAGGAAAACCTCCCTATTTAGGAGAACACGTAAGCATTTCCTGAAGTGACCTGAAGAAGAACTCCGTGTAAGGTCAAAAGCTTGTCTCTTTCATCAATGGAAGTTGGTCCAATAACAGATACTACTTCACCCACCTGGTCTCTCTCAAGCACTACTCATCTTTAATCTTTTCCTCTTTAAATGCATGGTTGGTTTTTTGCAAACAGCACAGAGAAGAAAACAACACATAACCATACATAATGAAACAAAACATTAAAACACTCTACATTTCAATATGTAGAAAATGGTGTATAACAGCTATTTGTGTATGGCAAAGGCAATAAACAAAACTTGAAACAAGCTGTAAGAAACCATCACAAACTCTTAATAAGGTCTAAAATAAAATAAATGTTCTGCTTTAGAAGTGTATATATTAGACTGATAAAATAATATCCCGTGGCCAGATAGCAAGACAATATAGGATGGTAAGTTTCTCCATTGTCAAGATGTCCAGTATTTTACTGAGGGTGTGATCCCATACCTATTAAAGTCTGCTCAGAGGGAACATGAGGATCACACTATTGGGCAACACTGTAAAATAAGGAGGGAATCGACTTTTCTAAAAGGTGCGTCTTTATCAAGGCCCAACCGGCTAAAGGACTGAGGTAGTTGTGTGGGAAAACCCAAATTCATATCAGTTTGCTCTTGACCCTTTCCCAAAAAGTTCAAAAATGAAAAATCCTGCCACACCTTTGAAAGAACCTCCAGTACAATTGGAGCACCAACATATACCAGAATCAGTGTGGCCCATGCAGTGATGAGCTGCTAAAATCTTAACAACCGGTTCCGTATAAAAAGTTCTGATTTAAGGGATATGCCACAGTATGTATTTTTTGTAGCAATAGGGTTACCATACATCCGTATTTTCCTGGGAGGAATTTTTAAATTTTAAAAATTCTGCCCGGACAGCAATTTAAGAACCAAAAAGCCTGACATCTTTGGGGAAATATGGATGTATGTTAACCCTACCTACAGTTCTTTTTTAAAAAGATGAGCCTGAACTAGAAATGAGCTCTGTTTCACGTGTGGGTCCCTGCCACTCCCTTGGGGTATGCTAGAGTGACCAGATGTCCCAATTTTATAGGGATAGTCTTGATTTTTGGGTCTTTTTCTTATATAGGCTCCTATTACTCCCCTCCCCGTCCCGATTTTTCACATTTGCTGTCTGGTCAACCTAGGGTGTGCACATGTGTGGGTCCTAGCTGCTCCCTGCTCCCCCCTCATTGAAGCAGGTGTGCAGGGTTACTGCCCTGAGAACTGCAGGGCACCAGTGGACATGGGACTGGCTGCAGATAGGGGCATGGGGCAGGGCTAGCTGGAGGCAGGGGGTGCAGGCAGGGGGTGGCTGCGGGCAGGGGCTGGGTAGAGCAGCAGGACACAGCCCAGGCCCAGCAGAGGAGCCGGGAACCCACCAGGCAGCAGCAGGAGCCGCACGGCCAGAGGCCCAAGGAGCAGCAGCAACAGGGCCAGGAGGCAGCCCACATGGCTAGCACAGTGCGGCACCCCCCCGGTGGCCGGGAGGAGGAATTACAGCTTCCTGGCCTGAGCCCATCAAAGCTTCCCTCGCAGGGAAGTCAGTTAACAAGCGGTTCTAAAACCGCTTCTAAATTTAACAACTGGTTCGTGCGAACCAATGCGAACCGGCTCCAGCTCACTGCTGGGCCCATGTCTACTTAATCAGGGTGGTGTCAAGTATGTTCTCTGCAACAGTGAACATGGGCTATTCAAATGGTCAGTAAAGACAGACAATGCAGCTATAGGTTTCCAGAATTCCTCTCAGAATTTAAAATTAAGATAAAACAGGAATTTTAAGGAGGGATTCTCAAAAACACTCAGCACTATCCTAACTCTACTTCCATTGAAGTCAATGGTAAAAACAAACACACACATGACCTATCCAGGACAAGAGTTGGGCCAATACTGAACACTTCTGAAAACCTCACTTTTAATATTCAACTCTCAGTTCTCTATGCACCTTTTAAATGGAGGATTCAAAACCTTGAAAAATGTCATAGATATAGGTAATCTGCTAGACATTTGTTAGATATATTTAATATTTTTCCCTCAAAGTCTGTTAAGAGTCAAGAAAAGTATCATTGTTCTGTCAACATTTACTAGTTTGAAAATACTACACCTCATGGATATAAATTATAGTATGACCGTAATAGAGCTAAGGGATATACCTGATCATTCTTCTCAAAACAATTAGCTAAATGTTGTAAAATCAGGAAGATCCCAAACTTTATACACGGAAAACAGTCTCCCAAAGGAAACAATGGATTGTTCACAAGGGAAATAAGAGGAGTGGGGAATAGTTAGGAATTGACGCAACTCTTGTTCATATGAGAGTTTGTGGAGAGCAAATAGGTTAACTATTTTACGACCATACAAGGAAAGGGATACATTCAAGTGGGATATCTGGGATTTAAAACTGTTCCTTAGAAACCTCGTGTTTTGGGGATGATTGTTTTCTTTCTTCATATTTGTGTAATTATCAGTATTTTAATTTCTTTGGATGAATTAGCTGTTATTGAAACAGAGGTAAAATAACCTGGTTCAGAAGATCACAGAAATCAGGGATGGGAAAGCTCTATTGTGCAGTATTGGTGTTAATTAAATCCACCCTCCTGAAATCTCCTTCTCACAGTAAAAACACAATGCTTTAGAATGAGAACAGGACAGATACTGTAAGTAAGGTTTACTGATGTTCTGTTGTATCTGGTTCATCTTTTGCAATGAAGCAGTTAGATCTCTAAAAACACAGTACTTACGCATTTCAGCAAATAGCTGCCTTCTTTCTGCCATGGTATTTCCTCTTTTCCCACAATCTTCAATCATTCTAAAAGACAAAATCACCAGAAAATATTTAATATCCAGAAGCTGAACATTACCCCTTGCCAGCCCTACCATGGCACTGTTTGGCATTAAAAATCAGATCACGTTCTCCTCTGTGGCCTAGAGTTTGCTTTCAATTTAGCATGTCCTAAATAAGGGGATCTTATTGGTAAATTATATAAAGGAAGAAGAAATCAGAAAATGTAATATCTCTGCCTCTACCAACCACGGTTGAACTCAAACCAGAGTTCACATATTCAGAATTTGCATTTCACAAACGTTCTCTAACACTTGCATAATAGGCACTGTTTCTACATAATATGCTGGGCAACTCATTTGCAGAAATAAAATAAATGCAAAAGGGGCACAAATGTAGGGGCTTTTTTTACTTGCAGAAAAATGCTTAAGGTATTTACCTAGGTCCAGTTATCAATGTCTGGTTATGATGTTTAAAAGGGCAGTGTTTGGTTATGTATGTAATCCCTCTCGATCTCATGTGTGGCCATCCATATGGGAGGGCCTTCTCTATTGAAGGAAAAATAGTATTTTCCAAACCACATGTACCGTTTTCTTCCAGCAGCATAATGCTAAAATCATCTTTTCTTGGTTGAAAAACCCTTTAGTTTAGCAATTATTTCCTTGTTCACGTCACCTCATCATTCTGTCGCTTTGCCCATATTTATTTATTTTGCTGTACAGGCATTTCTTTGGCACTCATCATTGTAGTATCTGAGCAGCCAACATACATTAATGAATTCATCCTCCTGTGAGCTAAAGAAGTATTATTAACTCCATCTCAGAGTTAGGGGAATAGAGGCACACAGGGATTATATGACTTGCCAGGTTCACAAAAGGTCTATGGCAGAACCAGGAGCAGAATCCAGGTCTCCTGAGCCCCATCCAGTGTAGCACTTTAACCACAACACCATTCTTTTCCTGGAATGTTATATTGTTACAGCTGTTCTTTATATGGAAGGCATGCTTTTGAGACCTTTAACTTCTATAAATAGGCTCATTATTATTAATTTTCTTTATATACTATAATCCATAACCAGTGGCGGATTAACAAATTTGCCACCCCTAGGCCCTCAAAAAATTGCCCCCCTCCATGGCAGCTCACCTCCGCTCCCCCGGGGTAAACCTGGGAGGGAGGGGGGAGTAGGGGAGTTGTGGCACACTCGGGGGATGGCAGCGGTGGAGTGATGGTGAGCTGAGGCAGGGAGCAGTTCCCTGCCCCCACCCCAAGAGTTACTCCCTGTGCCCGTGGGCTCCAGCTCACCTCTGCTCCGTCTCCTCCGATCGCGCCGCTACTCTCTTCTCCCTCCCTCCCAGCGATTTAGAGCACCAAGCTTGGGAGGGAGGTGGAAGGAGGGAAGCGTGGTGCGCTTGGGGGAGGAGGCGGGCCGGGGATTTGGGGAATGGGAGGAGTTGGGGAGGGGCTGCGAGCAAATTTGCCGCCCTAGGCCTAGGCCTTGTTGGCCTAGGCGATAATATGCTGCTGTCCATAACATCCTCAAGCAGGCGAGGGTCTCACTGTGCTAGACATTTTACAGATATATTGTAAAAACAGTTCTTGCCCCAAACAGTCTTAAAGACATGATACAACAGGAGGGTGAAACAAGTTGCAGTAATCTCACTTAGTTGCTTCCTATTCTTCATCTTTCACTTTGCTTCCTACCCTTGTGAAAGACAAAGTATCTTACAGTGTTACATGAAGCTAAGAAATAGTTATTTTCAAGTCCCATTGGCAGAAATTCAGTCATATCTCACATCTTCAAAATCTTCTTTCCAGATTATTATGGATTTACAAAACTAGTATGCACCAAACCCTTGACAAAATTAAGATGTTATTATGACCCACTGGTCATTGTGCATTGTGTCCCCCCTCTGTGCTCAAACCACAGAAGACTGCAATCTTGTTCAGCTCTTAACTACGTAGCTTGACTCTTTAGCACAAGCTGTAGGGACTCATGCTTTCAACTCTCGACATCTTCAGGTCAATCCTCACTATCAGCCGAGGTATCAGCTGCAACATTATTTTATGCCATTGATTCTATTGTGCTTATAGTAGACAACAGTTCACAGAAAAAATAGCAATTAATGTTATAAGGTTCTTCTCAATAGGAAATAACTTTTATATTGCAGATAAGACAGTTATAGTGCATCTAACAACAGTTATTTTCATGGGCTAATTAATAAGGGTGTTGATCAACAAGTCAGTAAACTTCAATGTACTACAAATTCTCTTGATCAGAATCCCAAAATCTGTTTCAAAACTCAAGTTTTCCAGTCTCTGAAAATATTATTTAACTTATATGGATATGCTGAGTTGATGCCTTCTATGTTCACTGTATACTATAGTCCAGCTTCAGGAAATACAGTAAATAAATGGTTTAGTAGTGACTGAGTTTGATCTGACTTTTTCAAAGGCAATCTCTTCCCCTATTTCCATGCAGCACCAAGAGCACTATTTCATAAATAGCTTTTTAATAAAAATCAGGAAATATTTGATAAGAAAATTAAACATACTTCTCCCCCCAGCCTCCTTGCTGTTATGAGGCTTTCATTTATAAATATTGTAAAAGACTATGATTAGGGTTGCCAACTTTCTAACTGATGAAACCCAGACAGCCTTGCCCCACCCCTTACCCCTGAGGTCCCGCCCATTCCTCTGAGGCCCCGCCCCTGCTTACTCTTCTCCCCCTTCCATCACTCACTCTCCAAACCTCCCCCACTCACTCCCCCCTCTCCCCAGACTCACCTGCTGCCTGGAGTAGGGGAGTGGGGTCAGTCCCCATAGTGAGGGACCAGGGCTGGGGCAATTGGGGCATGGCAGGTCAGAAAGGAGGGGAGGGACAGGATTCCCCCCGCCCTGGGTGGCAACACCTACCTCTTAGAGCCTGGTCCAGAAGCCAGCCACTTCTCTTTGTCAGGCATCAGCAGCTGAGCAGAGAGCAGCTCCTCCATGTGACTCCAGATGCTGCTCTTTCCACCCCCCAGTGGTGGAGCCTGGACAGCGATCACCTTCCTATGTCCAAGCCGATCAAACAAAAAGGACCCTAAACAGAATCACCCACAAAAGCCCAAACCAAACCAGCTTTCCCCAGCTGCAGGGGAAAGGATTGATTCCCAAATGCAATGCCCAGGAGTGCCAGCCTTTCTCCAGTCCATCTCCATTCCCTCCTGAGCTGCATACCTCACATGCAACCCTCCAGCCTACCCCTTCCAGGCAGAGCTGGAGGTCACAGCCAAATACAGCTAGCTGAACTTCCCCCCGCTTAAGCCACACAATATTTGCACCCAGAGCCCTGCACTATTTATTGGCCCCCAACAAGATGGACCCTGTAATGTTTATTAACCCCTTACAAACACCCCAAAATACACAACCCCCAAAGGGCCGAAGGACTTTTCATCCAAAAGCCCTGCAATATCCATACCTCCCCACACCTTTCTTATTCTCCTTCCAAAACAATCACGTCCCAATGCCCCACAATAGTGACTGCCATCCAACGCACAGCTTGCAATGCCACCCTCCCGAAACCCTGCTGCAAACCCCTGCCACAAGCCCCTCATTATCCCCCAAAAAGTGCACCCCCAAAAACCCTGTGGCACGTAGTACCTGCCCCACAATCCCTCCCCATTTGCATGGGGCAGGGAGCTACCACTGGCCACACTGCCCTCTGCTAGGGCAACTTTTACCCTCCTTCCATCCCAGGAGCCCCAGCAGCAGATGCCAGCTTCTTCTCGCACGAAGCCAAGGGGCAACTTACTAAGGCTGCAGTAATAGCCGCATCTCCTTCCCCCCATGCCAAGGATGCAGTGCAAGGGGTGCCCCTGAGGCGTCGGTTCCAGCTCCAGGTGTCCATCAGCCCCACAGCCAATGCAATTGTGATGCACAGCCACACAGCAGTGGCCAGCTCCGAGAAGTCTTTCAGCAACTGAGGGCAGCCATACTGTGGCCAACTGAACAGCTGACCAGACACTGCCAGGTTCCCTTTTCGACCGTACATTCCGGTCAAAAACCGGACACCTGGCAACCCTAATGTCATATGTCTAGTCCATCTCATATGAGTTGGACTGCTATAGTAGAAACTGAGGATTTTAATAATCTCTGTTCTATAGTGATTCTTCTTACTACCAGTACATTTCTGTATCTTGAACTATGCTATATGAAGCGGGTCTTTTGCATGTCAAGTAGCACTGATGTGGGTCTTGTTTTGAATCATTAACCCTAGAAAGGGACAAATTAATTGCCATATATGCATAAATTTTGCTCATTTTATCGTCTGGTTGACGCTACCCAATTAATATTTTGACAAACGCCTATCTCGCAGGCATGGTCTAGGATAGATAAACATTAAGGGAGTCAGCTAGAGTCCTGGTGAGTGAAATCATAGACGGAATTTGATCAATCATGGAATAAAGAAATTATGAAGTCCTACGTAATAGGTATGATGCAAGTGAGGGCACAACATTAATTTATACAAAGTGAGACACAGCTCCAGCAGGAGAGATTGAAAGAGACCCACCTTACAATAGCCAATAGCCTGGTGATTAGGAAACTCACCTAGGATGTGGGAGATGAAGATTCACATTCTTGCTCTGGGTATTCCCACATCCCAGGTGAGCACTCTCAGCACCACCCTATGCAATCAGTTAATTGCTTGGATTCTAGCCGCTCTCTCTTTGGCTTTTCGTGAACAATTTTCTAAATGTCTTAGTTTCATCCCACAGTTGAACGGGGAAAATTTCTGACATCTCTAAACTCTTCCTGGGACAAGAAAACTGTTTCCCTCTCACACCTTCCTTTGGGAGGCCAAGGTGTTAGCACCTCTTAAACAAGCAGTTTTCTTGTCCTTGCTCAAGAAGCCACCTGAAATGATACTTTGTTGGAAAGGGATGAAAGTTAGATATGTGCCTGGGTACCTTGTTGAATCAAGGCCTTAGGATGGGTTGAATGATGTTATTTTCCTGCTATATACTAGACAAAATGAGAAGTGCAGTTTTCTACACAGCTGTTCAATTTTTTAAAACCAGCTTTGGCTAAGCAATAATAGTCTGTTTTCAGCACAGACTTTCTGTATTTAAACGAGGGGTGGGCAAACTATGGTCTGAGGGCTGGACCGTCCTGCCCAGCCCCCGAGCTCCTGGCCCGGGAGGCTTGCCCCGGCTCCTCCACTGCTGTCCCCCTCCCCCGCAGCCTCAGCTCGCTCCACTGCCGGCTGAATGCTCTGGGCGTTGGGGCTGTGAGCTCCTGGGACAGCGCAGCTGCAGAGCTGGCCCTGACCTAGTGCTCTGTGCTGAGTGGGGATGGTGGCGGCGGAGGTGGCAGCGTGCCTCAGCTCCAGCCGGTCGGTGTAGCTGTAGCGCCGCCAGCCACCGGTGCTCCAGGCAGTGCGGTAAGGTGGCAGGGAGCAGGGGAGATTGGTAGAGGGCAGGGGAGTTTGGGGTGGTGGTCAGGGGGCGGGAGTGTGGATGGCAGTCAGGGGGGAAATAAGAGTTGAATGGGGGCAGGGGTCCTGGGGGAGGAGTCAGGAAGGGGGGGTTGGATGGGGAGGCAGGGGGCAGTCAGGGGCAGCGGTTCTGGGGGCAGTCAGGGGACAGGGAGAAGGGGCGGTTGGATGGGGCATGAGTCCCAGGGGGGCCATCAGGAATGAGAGGAGGGGTTAGATGGGGCAGCGAGGGTCCGGGGGCAGTCAGGGGACAGGGAGCTAGGTGGTGCGTGTGGATGGGGCAGGAGTCTCAGGGGGTTGTCAGGGAACAGGGTGTTTGGATGGGGCAGGAGTCCTGGAGGAGGCAGATAGGAGGTAGGGGCTGGGCCTCCCCTAACTGGCCCTCCATACAGTTTACAAAACCCGATGTGGCCCTCATGCCCAAAAGTTTGCCCGCCCCTGTTTTAAACCCATTATTTACATATTTCCTCTTTGTAAGTTGATTAAACTCTTACCCAGGCACCCATCAACTGCTGTTACTTGGGACACTCTGGTTTAAACCGTCCTCTGCAATCTGTAAACCATTATTTCTTTCTATGACTTAGTAATACTAGAAATATTGATTTATGAAAAGGAAGCTACCCTCCAACATCTAGCCTATAGTTATTTTAAATATATCTTGAAAGCTGCATCCAATACCCACGCATGGTCTATGGTAATGTAAGATGAATTAATGTGAAATCGTCTTTTCCCCTCTCCTTCCTTCTCACCCCCATAAATAGACACTGTGGGTCAAATTCAACTCTGGTGAAAGTGGGTGCCACTGTGCTGACTGCAGCAGAGTCATATCTGTGCTTACTTCAGAGATGAATTTGGTCTGGTGAGTAAGAGGTTAAGAGAGATGTTAAGTGCTGGGTAAAACCATATTTGCAAAGTCACCAACTTCAGCAATCCTTGAAGTTAATAACTAGAATCCAGAAGGGCCATTTCAGAACCTTTCTCCCCTTAATGGATTTACTGGTGCCTTATGAATGACTTGTTCCATTTCTTTTAATGAAGTAGGTCTCTAATAGGTCTCTCTCAGCTTTACATTCCAGCAGTAATCTTTGGCAATATAATAAAACTGTTCAGTGCTCTTTCCTGAGGCTAGGTATAATTGCATGGCACTTACAGTACTTGTTTGTACTTTATCTAGATGAGCTACTCACAGTGTAGGAGAAAAAAAGCTGTTACTAAGCTCATATCAAATATGTGCCTCAGCAATTCTGCCTCTTCAACAGCTCGTCTTGTTCAACATCTAAATTAAAAAAAAAATCCATGTCTTGAGTCATACATTTAGTAAAATGTTTTCTTCATTTTTAAGAAAGAATGTGATCAGAGACTGTTCATTAGTTTCCCTTTTGGGAGTTCCCTAAACACAGGATAGGCTTTTCAAAAGCACACAGCACTGGTATAATTCTTCTCTCATTGAAGTTTTGCCGTAAACTTCAGTGGGAGCAGCAGTGGACTAAGTCTGAGCCTGTTTGAAAAACTGACTCTCAAAGTCTGAAAAACAAATCATCCTCATAAAAAAATCAACACAACACCAAAAAGAAATGGAACCAGTTTCCTGGTCAGACACTTGAAAAGAGTCCAAATATACCAATATCAAACCTAATGGACACTACAAAACCAGCATCTTAACAAAGGCTAACACAATTCTCATGCTTCAGGCTTGTTTGTCTGTGCCAGTTTTTAAACACTAGGGTGAAAGCCTGTCCCCAGTGAAGTCAATGGGAGTTCTGCCCTTGATTTCAATGGGGCCAGTATTTCACCCTTCAGCTATCATTTGTTTATTCAATATGTTTGAAAACTCTATTTTTTAAATATAAAAGTATCATCAACATTAATATTAGTCTATGCCTCTCCCATATCTGGTTTGCTGTTCCACTGCCTTTGACTTGGGCAGCAAAAAGGACATTTTATAGAGAAGCCCATAATATAACTCTAGTGATAAGATGGCAGAGGGTCCTGAAGAGAAGCATTACGTAGTTAATAATCTCTTTCCTTGAGACAGAGCATGTTGACTCCTGCTTTCACTCGGGGCTCTTCTTTGGCAGTACAGTGCCACAAGGCAGGCTGGAGCATTGCACATATAATTAAATTCCCTCAGAGGTAAAAGGATTTCTTAGCTTTCCTTGTTCTGGTACAATTAAACCCACATTCATTTATAATAAGCCAGCAACGACAGAACTAGGTTGGGGAGGGTTTACGCATTTCAAGGCTGGTTCTAGTTTTTGGTACACAAAGATCTGAGGCCTTTTTTACTGTAGGACAACAACTAGTTTCATCTCCTTTGTAAATCATAAACAACCTCTAAAGAAAGTGTGTGAATACTACGCAAGAAAATATATGGCTAAACAACTAAAATTATTTATTACCCATGCACCTATTGTGAAATCAACTGAAATCTTCTTTTATTACAATAAAAACCTGGCAACTGATTCATTAGACCACTGAGTTTTCAACCAATTTGTTTGTTTGACACGGGACTATGTGGCTTAAAATCGTTTTGTATCATTGTCCCCTTACTGATTGGTAGATTTTGGTATCCAAAACTATCAAATGGCTAGCCATGGACTGAGAGAAGTTCAAATAATACTGTGAGCTAAAAATATTGCTTTTCTCTAAATTGAGAATTGAATGAACATATGACAAAAAAAAGACAGCACACATGGGGCACAAATACAGTAGGATAAACACTCATACATGACACTTCAAAAAGCACCAAGAGTATCACCCAGTATAATAGAGGCAAGTAGCTAGAGTTAACTAAGAAATCATTATGGCATGAGAGAGTCCATAATTACATGCGAGGACATATTTAATATTAAGGACCATAGGTCTATTGTATGTAGAATTTTTCAGGGTGCAGAGTTTTCTTGGAAAAGCAAGAGATGAAACAGAGAAGAAATTTTTTTTCTACTCCATGCCTTCTAAATTATTTCAATATTTGCTGAAGAGCACAAGTGGCTGTGATTTAGGGGACTTCAGCTTAGGTTCTCCCAGCACACGAGAACTGGAGAAGTAAACTCTTCTTAATGTCCACCACATATAACACAGAAGGTTAATGTAAGCTCTTCTGTTACAAAGCTATCCATAATGGGGTGTATGGACCCTTTAAGAAAAAAGGGGGCTAGAAGACTCCGTTCCAGGTGTTGGAATGAACAAAGGCCAGAAAATGGCCTGGTAGCAGAAGAGAGGAAGTGGTCCTGGGGAATTAGGAGTTGGATGAGGGTTGCACAAACCCCAAGACACTGTTCCTTTAAAGGCCTGGGATCAGGAGCCCTATACCGTGGTGGGGGAGGGGGCAGAGCTTCCCTCTCTTCCAGCCAATTGGAAGAAGCTCTCTGGAGGAGTGCAATACACAGATTGCCTTCCCCTTAGAACAGAGGAGACATGGAACGAGATGGAAGGCAGGGCCAGAGGGCTGAACTCCAGCCAGGAAGAGCTGGGACTGGCGGCTTTGAATGGATCAGAGTGTCAGAGGAAGAACTCTGAGTATGGCAGAAGAGCCAGAGCTAAGTATGAACTGTTCAACTATGATTCTGGACTTCATGCTGGGAATTGTTTGGATTATTTTGTGATTAAGGATGCCGAGTGAGGACTGTGTGAACTTTATTTGATATTAAACCTGCCCCAGATAGGGATGCTGTGAGCCACCACAGAGACCGTGTGGAGAGCTGAAGGGGGCTGCAAGAGGGGTAGGATGCCTGTAAAGCAAACTCCTGGCCATGAGGAGATGCTCAGGTTGTGGCCACCCTGCTACACTTTCTTGATGCAAATCTGTTCGGTCTTTGCCTCACAGCAAATCCAGGCCCTAAAGTAACTGAATTAGCCATTGGATTACCATACGTCTTGCTATATATCAGTCTGGTTCATTAGCTTTTCGTGATTAATGAATAGCTGAAAATTTAGTGGAGACAAGAATATTAGCAAAAACTATGGACTTAATTAATGATATATTTGGCTTCCAATGTCATCACTACGACATAGTGTGTTAGCCATCCAGCAGTGAAAAACTGAAATAATGAATAATCCAAGAGCAAAAAACACCTTATTTCAACACGTACAGGATGACGGCACACGAAGGCAAATGCTAACTAAAAGGATGGAACATTAGATGCCCCCCACTGGGTAGTTTATGCTCCCAAATAAAAAAGGCTTAATCCACTGAATTACTTTTAACCTAATTAAAATCTGACATTTTATTATGCAATATTATTTTTACAAGAGCATACAGGGAAAAAATGTTACCCAGTATAATTAGGCAGAAAATGGACTTGTACGAAAAGCCAGAATGCAAAACTAATGTCTGAAATATTACGTGCAAAGCCAGAATGCAAAGCTAATGCCTGGTTTGCTAGGAAATGGACAAAATAATAATAATAAAAAAAAATAAAATAAAAAAAAGCACGGCTCTATACTGATTCACTGCTCCAACTCCTTGAAAAATACACACACTACCACCAGCACACCTCGGGTTGTGCTAAATAGCTACAATTACTGTAGTAAATACAAAATATGCAGGGAACATTTTCAGTAAAACAGCTTTTAGGCTGTAAAGATCTCTGCTACAGAGCATAAACATTTCATCTTGTAGAAATATGTTCTCATGCCCTCATCCTTGCTTTCAGAAATGTAGCTGGATAAATATCCGTGTCCTGGATTTACCTTTCAGATGGTGGGGAGGGGGGAGAATGAGGAAGCCCATGAGAAAAGCAGCTGTAAAGTGGCACTTATTTTTGAAAAATGTCTGATGCTCTTCAGAAACCCCGAAGAGCTGTTCTTCTTCATGTAAAGTACATAAGATTCTGGTTAGGAACATTATTCTAGGGGCAGATCAGTGTAAAGCAAGAGCACAGACACTCACATGCTAGTATTGTGTCCAGTTTGGGGCCCCACACTACAAAAAGGATGTGGAAAAATTGGAAAGAATCCAGCAGAGAGCAACAAAAATGATTAGGGGGCTAGAGCACATGACTTATGGAGGAGAGGCTGAGGGAATTGGGATTGTTTAGTCTGCAGAAGAGAAGAATGAGGGGGGATTTGAGAGCTGCTTTCTATATGAAAGGGGGTTCCAAAGAGGATGATAGATCTAGACTGTTCTCAGAGGTAGCAGATGACAGAACAAGGAGTAATGGTCTCAAGTCATTCTTGTCGCAACCCGTGCCACAGCAGATCCTGAAACCCAGGGATTAAATAACCCACACCTCTCTGTCAGCCACCTTTAAAATATAACGGACCTATGGAGCTTTCCACTGATCCCCTCAGACAACCTACCTTCTAGTGCTTCACCACTTCCCTATGATAAGCTTTCTGTGATATGCAAATCCTAAACCTCCCCGACTCTGTACTTAGACCATTACTTCTGTTCTGTCATCTCTCCTTTTCAACAGTTAGATATCGTAGCCCAATCTCTCCCTCTCTTTCGAACCCTTTCATATAGAAGCAGCTATCTCGTCTCT
>NC_133770.1:224886328-224891060 GCF_003597395.2 Chelonoidis abingdonii | reverse complement strand
CTCCTGAGGTCCTTTCCAACCCGGATAGTCTATGATTGTTCTAGAATGCACAAAATGTGTTTCCTAATTTTTGTGGAAAAGTCACATTTGTAGCATCAACGTCCTATTCCATAAAGCATCAAAACAACACAAATACAATGCACATAACAGACATGCATGGTCAGTATAGGTCTTTTGTCATGCTCAGCACAAAGAATATCTACATCAAAATATTTCAAAACCCTCCTCTCTATACAAAGATTATAGCTACTCATTTTCCTTTTTACTTCTGCTTAGCTGTCCATTACACTTCATACAAGTTATGTACTGCAGTACAAAAACTATGTTTTTTATATAAATGCAAACTTAAAGCAATGAAAGAAGATAAACATACCATGCTGTATCTCCTCCAGTACTGGGACAAATTAACAATCAGATTCTGATATCTTGAGTGGTGCTGAGAACACCTTGCTCTCATGGAGCAAGGCACTGCTCAACATAAATGAATAAGGATTATGGATCTGGCCCAATAAAAACAGTTAAAGTGGCATCCCATTGTGCACTGATGTTGGAGGCCATATTCACTGTTTCTACTATGTTGTTTTTTGCCCGTGTATGGGCTGAGGGATGCATTCAAACCTTTGCACAGCTGCTCATGGCCAGGTAACAGTCCCAGTAATTTTAGGAGTGTAGGGACTGCTTGTTCCTGCTTCTTCTAGAAAAGCAAACATCCAGCACGCAGAATGCCTATCTTAAGATGTGCTTCAAGCACAATCATCTTTGGTGCCAACAGGTGCAACTGTACTAAATGCTGCAGTCCAGCACTTTAAAAAGTATCCATTTCTAGTCTGTCATACTTTTAATGTACTTTGCATTCTATTTGCTGATTTATTTTATTTTATTTTCATAAGTAGGAGTCTTTCAAACCCCTTCCACAAAATCAGTTTTGGAAATGCGAATTCTAATCTAGGAGCCTATGTCCTTAGAGGTCTGATCCTTTCCGGGACCCCTGCCATAACATCAGCAGCTGATTAGACTCTGAGGCTTTTACCAAATACTATAATCATTCTTTGGAGGTTTGGTGAAAAGGATCTGGAAGAGGAATGCTTGCCTCCTTCATTAGTGCAACACAGAGAGCTCTCAGTCCTCATTTTCTGCATTGTCCTTGAAGACCTCTTGCACTAAGCTTTAAAACCAGGAAGGAAATCAGTTACAGTTTTCCACAATGCTTAGCTCTCCAAGGACTCTCCAGGTAACTTTCAAATTAGCCAGGCTGCATGCTGTCACCCACAGCTTGAGTGAGGAGTGATAACACTTTCCCAAGCTCCATCTACCAACTAAACTAAACCCATTTGGGGACAACAAAATGGGATGCCCTTGACAGTGGTTTGTGCAGATGTTCGAAGTAGGACCACATTCTTGGCTGGGCTCTTCAGGTTTGGTTCCCCACTTAAAGGAGTTAAGATTTACCTGGGCATGTACCTTGGACTTAGCAACCAGACTCACATGACATCAAAATCTCAGCATCCGTTGTGGATTTTTTTTAAATTTTTTTTTAAAGTTTTCAGGGTTGCAAAAATCCTGACAGCGTAACTCTGAAAACATGTTATCTGCCTGAGTCTGCGTGGGAGAGGAAGGGCAATTACAAGAGGATGGTCGAGCTATGGGTAGTGAAGATGCTACTTCCAGGCAGCAGCCCAAAGTTACACGCTGTTTCGCCAAGGCTGGGTGTCTAGACATTAAAGGAACACCAAACAATTAAAGACTCTCTGGAAAGAGAGAGGGAAGGGGGAGTTGTCAGTGAGCTAATCCTGGGGAGAACAGACTGATAGGGACACAGACAGGTCCTGTGGGATGTCTGAACCAGTTGGGCCCTTACCAAACTTCCAGGGGATGTTAGGGTTTAAGGAAGCTAGACATGAAGATAGAGTGTTTATTGTGTTAAGCTCTTTCCCTCTGAAATGCTTTGTTTTTATGTGAACAATATTTTGCTTTAAGAAGGCTTTAAGATACCACTGATTCTAGCTTCCAGAGGGAACAGAACTGCAGATACTGATCCTAAGTCAGACCTGCTGAGTTAATCACAGTTAGTACCGGGTAACTGCAACCCCAAACCCAGTCTCAGAGCATGAGAATCATGATCCTACCCAGACAGAAATGACTGCTTGAGGCCTGAGACCTGACAGGGAGCACTCTGAGACCAGGTGTGGTCAGAAGTGCAATCAGCCCAGTAGCTAACTGATGCTGCCATATCATTTCAGGCTCTCTGCAAACACAGGCAGACAGAGTATTGGTTTATGCTCAGATCACATTCTGAAGGTTCTCTCCAAAACTTAGAAATTTAAAAGAAAACAAAACAAAACTGAGATTGTGGAGAAGAATTCAGCCTTAGAAAAATGTTGGGTCAGTGACCTGGCACAACCCAACCCAGTTTGTGCCATGCTGACAGATGGAATATATCTGGTCCAACCACTTTAGTAAGATGAGTGTCCTGTACAACAACAACATGCCATTTCTGGGAAGACTTGCTGAAGTTGCCTTTCTTTGAAGGAACCCACCCCTCTTCCCCGCAAGAGTATTTCCTTGCCATTGTAAGAAAGCCTGGACTCAGCAGGAGTCCTAATGGGAATAGCTATGGGAATAGCTACTTACAACTGTGTATTTTCTCTGTGATGAAGTGGGCAGAGAAAATATGAGAGGTACATTGACTAGAGCACCTGCCCCATCCAGTTCTCCCATAGTTTCTTCTGTTGCCTTTCTCTGCTTCCTCTCCCCCGATGCCTCCCATGTCACCTCTCTTGATTTTCCTCTTATAGTCTTCCCTCATATCATTTCACCAAGCAGTGCTACCCTGCTGCAGACCAACTAAATGAAAGTAAGACAGTTCTTTCATCTGTTTCACTTTGTAGCCCACAATGTAGAGTCATAACTAAGGAACGGAGCAGAACACACAGCTGGACTCTTGGACACTGGGCTCTGATCACTTCCTTTGTGCTGAATGTGCACTGCAAACTTCAAGGTGCAACAGACCAGAGTTGTGTAACTTTTACTTTGCAGCTATAGTGAACAGACTGTAGAACAGACTGGAAGACACCGATGGGGAGACAAGGCACAGGGGCAGGGTTGTAGAAGGCCTAAGCAGATTGCTGGGAGGGAAAACTGTATGACATGGGTCTGTCCCATTAGACACTTTTCATCTGCTATTATGGGGAATTCTGTCAGATAGTTTTTAGGAGTGGTCTTATTTAAATGAGCACGGCATTCTTTGCGAGGGGTTTATATTACATCAATAGGGCTCATCCCTGACAGCAAAACTTCTGGAGCCATCAGGTGCATAGGCTTCCAATTGCTAAAATGAAGCATCTCCTCCAGCATGGGGGCAGTGAGAAACTGAATCTATTGCCCAATGGGCATGATACTTACCTGAGATGTGGGAGACGAGGGTTCAAGTCCCTACTTAATTATACAAAGTGGAACAGCTCTGAGAGGAAAGAAACTCACTCCAGAATAGGCTGGTGGGTAAGGCACTGATATGGGAGACCAGCATTTAAGTCCTTGCTTTCAATCAGGCAGAGCAAGGATTGGTTCTCCCGTGTCTCCGGCAGCTCAGGTGAATGTAATAACTGCTGGGATACTGACTGTAATAGTATCTGTCTCTCTCTTGAACAGTTTTGAAAGATCTCAGTTTTGTCCTGGTGCAGAATGAAGACTTTTTAAAAAATCCTCATGTGATGGGAAAAGCCGCTTCAGCTCTGCTCCAGTGGAGCCCTTTTTGATTTCTGCAGAAGCAGTAGTTCTTCATGACAGTTTTTTCCAGGGTCCAAAGCCACCTATCAGAAGCAAGAGTTACATGAACGTTCCCTCTCAATACAGAGCCAGTGAAGGAGTCACAAGGGTGGGGTAGATCATATTCCACAGTAGCAGCAGCGTCGGAACTCTTTCAAGCAGGCCGTTCCTGATGGAATCAATCTGCCTGGGAAGGTTTTAAATGGAAGTTATCACTCTCCCAGGGCTATATATAACCTCTGACATTAATAAGGGAACACTGTCAAGATAATGAGAGCTAAAAAAAAAGAAATGATCTCCCTTAAAAATTTATTTCCAGTGTAGGTCTTAAATTCAAGATTACTCTAATGTACTTTTTGAAACTGATGCTGGCTATGAAAAAAGTGATCAGGGTCAAGATTGAGAAGTAAAAACACACACCAAAAATTTCCTGTTTTCTGAACGATCCTTTCATAAACATTGGCTATTAGAAACACAAACCAAGGGGTCCTACTATTTTGGAGAGGAAAAGACGGTTACTCACCTTTGTAACTGTTGTTCTTCGAGATGTGTTGCTCATATCCATTCCACAGTAGGTGTGCGTGTGCCGCGTGCACATTCGTTGGAAGAATTTTCCCCTAGCAACACCCAGCGGGTCGGCAGGCGCCCCCTGGTGTGGCGCCTTTGCGGCACCGCATATATACCCCTGCCGACCCGGCCGCTCCTCAGTTCCTTCTTACTGCCCGTGTTGGTCGTTGGAACAGTGGAGTGCGGCTTACCTGACCTCCACCTCCCTAGCATTTCACCCATTCTTGTCTCTAGTTCGTAGTTATAGTTATAGTTTAGTGTTAATTCTTAGTAGTTACTAGTAGTTGTTAGTGTAGTTATTGTACATAGTTCGAGGGCTGAGGTTTAATCCTCCTCACCCCTCCCGGGACCCGGGCTCATGCCTGGCTCTCCTGGTTTCAAGCAGTGCTCGGCCTGCCGT
>NC_133770.1:224867612-224883647 GCF_003597395.2 Chelonoidis abingdonii | reverse complement strand
AGACCTCCGCGGACTCAATGCCTTCTTAAAGAAGTTGAAGTTCCGCATGGTGTCCTTGGGGTCTATTATCCCTTCCCTGGATCCGGGAGACTGGTTCGCTGCTCTCGATATGAAGGACACGTACTTTCATGTATCGATTTACCCCCCACACAGACGCTATCTGCGCTTTGTGGTGCGAGACCGCCACTTCCAATTCATGGTCCTGCCCTTCGGAATGGATATGAGCAAGCACTCGAAGAAGAACTAAAAAGCTTTTTTTTTTTTTTTTAAATATAAGATTGAAAAAAATCAGTAACTCTAGTGTGCAGACATAAAAATTACAAATCAATAGAGTGTCAAACAAAATAGTTGGAAAATCAGGCCCTGGTTTACCTCTGGCAAGTGGAAAGTTCTGGTTTTTGCACTTCCTAGCAAGAGTTAATTACATTAACTGAACATTTAAACTGTGCAGGTAATTCAGTTCCCCGAACTGTTTTACACTAAGTATGAAATATGACATATACCGTTAGAGGAGCAACACTGACCACCAAAACCAGTGCTTCCTGAGTCAAAGACCCTTCAGTTCACCTTTTAAATCCTAGCATCAAAGGGAGGGAATAAAAAACAACAACCCACAGACCTGGGTAATTCATTTGCCAGGATCGTAAATGTACCATGATCACATCATGTGAGTTGTTCTCTTGCCAGCTCAGTTTTGTGACATTGCAACAAATTAAAAATGTACACGATTTTTGCTCTCGAGTGTCCGGAGAAAAGAATTCTCATCAGTTACAATTCGCCTGTTAGCTAACTGGAAAGGGGTCAGTAAGGACAGAGAACACACCTCCATCAAACTCAATGCTTCTCACACTTACCCAGGTCAGAGAACATGGATTGTCACACTAGCTGCCCAGAGATCTTTTTCTTCTTCCTACTCTCACAGGAATATTTTACATTATAAAATGTCTCTTCCAACAAGGAGCCTGCTTTTAGTCATGTCAGCCACAACCTTTTACTAAAAGATTAAATGCTATTCCACACACACACTGCACTGATTCTGCACACACAAGTGCTTCTAATGGCTACAAAGGTAGACAACTCTCTTCCCCACACCCACCTTTCTCCTGCTCTTTTCCTTACACATTCTGAACAGACAGAGATCACGGGTGTGCACACTGAATTATATGCTGGGGCACAAAGCATCTTTTGTTTTGTATTTGTTTCCCCAGTCCTGCAAACACTGGTTTCAAACTAGAGGAACACCTGAAATTAAAGTACTGGTATATAAAACAATTCTTTGAAGTACTTTTTAAAGCCTTCCAGCGGCAACCACTAAAAATAGTAATGTGAGCGCTTATCTAAGTGTCCTAGGATTCCAGAGAGGACTTGCCAACATCTGTAAGACTTTCCTAGCAAAGAAGATAACTCCCCTTCTGCAAAGACACACAGGTAGTTTTGCACATGTCAATAATCCTATTGACTTGAGTGGGACTATTCACATAGGCAATTTTAAGCACATGCATCAGTTTTTGCAGGATGGGGACAATGGTCTGATCCAGATATTTACAATCAGAGTATCTGTAGATTTAGAAACAAAGGAAAGCTGAACATCCAGCCTGCAGAGCATGTCCTTGAGATAGAAAAGTTTCCCTGGTCATGGCGCTAACTTTCCCCACAGTAAACTGGAGCATTTTCTTGCTACTCCAAATATGTAGTTGTGTTCCAAGGTAAATGTTTGCTTTTTAAGGTCGCTCATGATAAATAACTTTGTTTGAAGGATCTGGGCCACTTATGCATGGGATAACTTACGTCAGGGAAGTTAAGTCTACATACATTTGCAGAATGATGACCACAGTAATCTATAGTATGATCTCAAATAGGGAACAGTTACTTTGACTCATAATTACATTCCCTGTGTACAGAAAACTTATTGTAGAAAACTTGGCACCATGGTACAGTTTCCTTTTCACAGTCACCCTCTGTAAAATGTAGTGTTCAGCTTTCCTTTGTTTCCAGTTCAACAGGCTACTTCACACTGTAAATACCTGAAACAGAATAAGGTCCTGATCTTGCAAACTTCCCTATAACGGTAGACTTCTGCCTGCATGGACAAACTTGCAGAAATGGGGTTTGTGTAATTGTGCAACACCAGCTTCCATTTTAAATTGGAGACACATTTGTTCTCAATCTAACCATAGCTTGTTATTTGCTTAGCTGAGAGCAGACATTTTCTCTCTCATTGTTATGCCTGATGCATTATTCTAAGCTGCTTTAACAATATATTTTACATATGCAACTTGCATACCATTTTGTGTGAAATTGTCACACACAGAATTTGAAAGTATCAATGAAAATGTCTGCATTTTCTACTTGTAGACTGGGAAATGAAACCTTTTGAAGATGAACTGAAAAATCAATGTGAAGGAGGTTTTATTTGCAGTAGTGTCAAATGAAATCTCTTTGGAATGAAAAATATTGGCTGATGTATACAAGCATAATACTTGTCCGTCGATTAATGTTTCTCTGCCACTGGCATAACATCTTTCATAAAGACCATGAATTTAAGTAGCTCTTTCTTTAATAACATTTATAACCAACAAGGAAGAGGGGTGTGTGAGAGAGAGAAAAAAAATCAGTTTGTCCAGTTATAAGACGTATATAATGAAATCCTGGCTCCACAGAAATCAGTGGCAAAACTCAAATTGACATCAAATGGGCCAGGATTTCACACTTAATATATTTCACAGTAGCCATAATGGCCAAGATTTTCTAAAGTAGCTACTTATTTGGGCGTCTCCATTTCTGGATGCCCAACATGAGACATCATTAGGATTCTGCATTTCAGAAAGTGCTGACCATTCATCGTCAGGAAAAAAAAAAAGATGAAAATAATCCTTCAAAGTGTCTCAAGTTGGGCACCCAAAAATCACTAGCAACTTTTGACAATGTAGGACACTAAGTGTAATGCACACAGCTCCCAGAGAACATACCTGCCGGAAATATATTATGCAGCATTATAGTACTGAAATAGATTGGAATGCTGCAGCACTAAATGGTAATGCGAAGAGACCATTGTCAAGATAGAACTGAGCTATTGCAGCACAAAATTAGTAAAGCAATTAATTAATATAAGCATTTGGAATGACTGTCACTTATATTTTTCAACTGTCTTAATATTCTTAATGAAAAAGGCCAGTGATGCAAAATGTTCAGCTTCCTGCAACAGCTGTGACACACAATCACTGAAAGGAGATTTCATGCATCGTTGTATCAGCTCATTTTTCTGTATTTCTAGCCACTTCAGATAATTTAGGATTTAAAATTATATGCTGTTTGACAAAGATAGGAAATTAACCTAGTGATGTTGCTGTAATAATTTTAGTCACTCATGCCAGTAAAATTCATCTACTACTTTGCTGTCCAGAATTTTGGTAAGAAAAGTGTGTTTAATAAGTGGCAAATAAAGATAAAAAGGAAAAAGCATAGACATAGAAGATGATGTTTCAGGACAGAGAAAAGTTAGAAACGTAGGCTACTTTCATGCAACAAATCATCTTAAAGTATCTTTGAAAAAATGAAAACAAAAACAGACAGTTATTAAAAATAATTCTTGCCCTGCGAGTAGTTACATATAACAGGAATTCAATTTTTCACCCTCTACAGCAGGAAGGATTTTTAAGGGCCAGGACTCTAATTACCAGCATTACACACAGAGTCTTGGGCTTGACAACCTGTTTTATGAGTTATGTCCTCTTCTTTCTAAAGCATGTCAAAGGGATCTTTAATTTTACACCAGGCCAGTCATGTTGGAAAGGACCATGGTTTAAACATTCCTCACAGCACCTACAAGTCAGACAAACAAATAGTATTCAACTAAAAAAACATCAGAATTTGGAATAGGAACAGGGACTGATGCGACTCATTACATTGTATTACCAACTCTTACTATAGCACAAGTTTTTGTATCATGGATTGACATTTTACTCAAAATCAGTAGCATCATTAAACAGAATGATATGACGGGAAACATTTCTTATGTGGTACAATATTCACTTTAAACTACACTGACTAGAGCATTTCATTTCTATTAGGAATTGTAATTTATACAGAAAACTCAGGTTCAGCGGGTATTAGAAGCATGGGTAGGACACCATGGATAGACAGAAAATGTAATTTTTGTTCAGATTTCTGAAGTCACTGCATACATTTCCCTTAATCTGTTTACTAGATTACATTATCCTGTTGTGATGCAGAAACAATTTAAAGATATAAACACCTGTACTGGGGCCAAATGGAGGAAAATCTACTTTAAACTGCTTTTCTTATAGCTCTTAGATTTGTACCTGTTCACAACTTTGCTAAGTGATACTCTAAGTTCAGGAATGATTTCCCAGCTTCGACTAATTGTACCAATGGACTGCTGTTTGAGATCCATGTTGCTCCTAAGGTTTTGGACAGAAGAATGGAAAGAAATACAATGTCCCGGTTAAAGTCTGAATTTATATTTGAACTAATCCCTTTGAACCGTGAGGAAGGCTTAAGGAACAGAACTCTGTGGATCAGAGAAACATTTCTTATAGCCTGGGAGATCCACCCGGTTCATCCTCTGCCTTCCAGAAAGTATTTCCTACCATTTGAGCACATTTAAATTGCTGGTCTGCTCCTGCACAGTATCTCTGCAGCTGAGATCAACTGAGCCATGTCAGCTGACAGCCCCTGGTTTAACTATGAGGGAGGGCTAGCAGGCAGAATGAGTGGCCTTCAGCTTTAGAATATACTTCTTTGTTGCTCTAACACAGTCCAAGTCTGTTGATCTTCAATATATGCTGCAAGGACCATCTCTTCCTTAGGCTTTTGAAAAGGAGGAAGGTCAGGGAGGTGCGTATATATACACCTAAACCAACAAATACCTCCCTGACCTTCCTCCTTTTCAAAAGCCTAAGGAAGAGATGGTCCTTGCAGCATATATTGAAGATGAACAGACTTGGGCAGACAGACCAGCACGGTACAATAAACCAGCAATTTTTACAATACCTTCACTAGAGCACATGCATTTTAAAAATGCAGCTAAAGGGCTCGAGTCTCTGTGGCCACGTTCTGCTCATCGTGGTTTGTGGGGCCATCAGGGAGCCAGTTATGCTTCCCTGACTCTGTGCCAACCCAAGCTCAGTGCAAGTTGGAGCAGTCTATGGGACCTTAAACTAGTGGAAGATCAGTGCAATGAAACTTTGCCACACCCCTGCCCCCTGCATGCTCTCCCTTTTTTTTGTTTGGGGGGGGGGCGGGGACTGTTGTGGGAGCCAGTTCTATTGAGTTTATACCTGCTAGGAGTTCCTTTTTATCAGGAGAATTATCCATTGGCTATGTACAGTGAGAATCTGGCCCCAAATACATAAGTATTTGATTCTGTTTTGAGTGTTAAGTTATTTATGTGATCCACGCTGGGTAGACTATTTCACATTCCAGTAACTAACTGGAGCTTTCCTTCAATGGGTTCTAACCATGGCTGCACATTACTTTGCTGGATGGACTACACCATTGGAATAAAATCACTTCACAAAGAAACAAACAGTGGTATCTGATGCATCAGGAAAGCAACGTGTTAAAGAAAGCATGGCCCTCTTTGCAAGTGCAGGATGGTTTGACGCTCTGTAACCCCAACTCAGGCATATTCATTCTGATAACACAAAATAGCCTATGGTTTAAATAGACATGAGTCACTTACTCTCTGTTCTTACACCCTCCTCGCTTTTCCTTCTTAAAAACACTGTAGACACCTGAGGTCGATGCACTTCAGCATTTCATTAGTGAAGTGAGTTCCACCTATACAGTAATTAGTACAGAATTCCTGGATACTTCAGGAAAACAACTCACAAGTTATGCCCATCAAAAGGAAATTTCCTTCTTTCCGAGTGGATTGTTAGGATCAACAACAAATCAGTCTTAGGGCATGGCAAAGCTTTATTTCACACAAATAACTTGAAATCTGATATATCAGATTCTCATGCGTAAGAAAAAAGAAATATATATGCATAATTGTTGAAGTCAAATTCATACCTCTGAATAACTACTAACTGGCAAAACAAAAAGGGTAAAAATAATTGCAGCGAGAATATTAATAATCATTATACAGAGCCATAAATTTACACAGTGCAGAAACAGCTTGCTATTAAAGACAAGACAAACATGTGACAAGACACAGGAAAACAGTTCAAGGAAGGGAAAGAGGAGAGATTGTTGGTTGGGAGAATGAGAAAGAAAAAAATTCTTTGAGCAAATATATTTGAAGAAGAGATTTGAAGAGACAGTATTTGGCAGTCAGGAAATGTGAATCTGCTCCAGCAGGCATAGGCAACAGAATGACAGAATGCCCAGAGGCAAGAAAGAGGGGGAAAAATGAAAGGAACAGTAAGGAGGAGATGGGAGGAACATAGTGAGAGAGATAAGAGATGTAGGGAAAATATGAAGACTCTTGAAGTTAGTGGGTATACACTTATGGAACACGGACAGGGGACTTGAAGGAATAGCCTCATTTTCAAGGAAATATTATGTAGAGCCTAGAAGGTGAGGATGAGCTAGAATGTACTTTACCATGGACATGTAGCAGTGATCAGTTATGAAGAAGGGCTGATGTGTTCAGAGTGACGGTGGTGGAAATTATTTTAACAGCGGAACTTCAGATCGATTGAAGGAACATAAGGGGGGGCATAAAGGAGAAGGTTACAGTAATTGAAGTCTGAGCTGATTATGCACAAGGCTTACACAAGAAGATGCCATAGTAGACAGAAGTGGAAAGGCCAGGGATGGAGAAGTAGCATTGGAAATCATTTGCAGAGAGATGGAAGTTGAAACTATGGTAGTAGATGAGGTTCTCAAGAAGAAGACAGGAAACAGAGGAGTGAAACCCGAGGGAACCTGCAGGCAGCTGGAGAGCAGAGACTGAGAAGTTGATGAAGAATCAGCCAGCAACAGAGGAGAACTCGGAATAAGTAGGGTCAAAGAAGCCAAGAGAGAAGCAGCAGTTAGGAGACGAGTTCACTAATTTAATTGAATGATGCAGAGTAAAAGGCTGTCAAGGTTATCTACAAGAACTAAGACTATGTCTATGCTTGGAATTGCAGGTGTGAGTCCCAGCTTGGGTAGACTAACTCATCAAGTGCATTAGAAATAGTAGTGTAGCTGCAGTAGTATTGGCAGTGGCAGCAGCTGCATGGAGCTAGCTGCCCCGAGTACAAACCCTCCTGGAAACCATGAGCATGTACTTGGGGTGGTTAGTCCATACCATCACTCACTGCTGCTGCCTGTGCTACCATGCTACACTACTATTTCTAGTGCACTACCTCAATGAGAGCTAGCATAAGTATGTCTACTCAAGCCGGGAATCACACCCAAAGCTCCAAGTGCAGATGTAGGCCTGGAGTCAGGTAGACACTATGTCCACATAAATAAGGTCATTAGAGATTCTAATGAAGTTTAAAATAAGGACTAACAGTTAACACAAACTGGATGATGCAATAGGTGAGCTGAAGCCTGAATCAACACTATCAGAAATATTTACTTAAACATAGTAAATAATACATGAAGTCTATCTCAAATACTTGCACGATTTCTCTCTTTGCCAAAGGAGTAACTGCAAAGAGGAAAAACAATTCAGCCTCAGTTCCCTCACATTCTGAGGTATTGCTTCAAAGTCCAATGAAGTCACACAAATCAGACCCTTATGCTTTTCCAATATGTAGTGGGAATCCTAGATAATAGTGCAACAGGAGGACCTACACACATCATGTCAATGTATTAATTTATTGAAAATTGCTTAGGCATAAGCATAGTATGTACAGAAGGGATCAAGGCACTGAGGAAGACATATCCAATGTTGGGGTCTATTCTCCCATCAGTACTGGTGTATAACTTGTACTATAGAAGCTGTGTGCAGTATGCCTAGAAAATAAGAAGATTTCCTAGATAGGTGACCAAAATCAAACCCGGAGCTAGTTAAAGAGTAGAGGCTAGGCTGGAAAGAAGGGGACTGTAAAGAATTACCGTGTCCATGACTGACTGTTTTTAATGTGCCAATCTTGCGTCCGGCAGGTCTAGTTTGTAAGATGTTAATGGTCAGAATTTGCAACATTACTTTATGTGACTAAAAACCTCACCACACCACATGCTGATGTCTGTGGGATGAGTGTGTCCTGGCACAGCCATTTACGTGTTGGCGGCAATACTACAGTGGGAAAATACCTGGTAAATTCTGAAGAGAGCTTTAAATGCTATGAAGCAGATGGGGCCTGTCTGGCTACTTGGTAAAGATTAAAAATTACCATGGCTTAAGAGCTCAGCTCTTTAGCACGTTCCCTACAGTCTGATGATAGAAATCCTGTCAAAAGAACTAATATAAGGGGATAAAGTAGAACTTAAAATATTCCATCTATTAGATATTGCATAAAAGCTTCCCTTTGTGTTACTATTTAGGGCAACAACATGTAGTTTAATAGAAAATTACAAGATTTTTATTTAGCCTCAAACATTTTCAAACAAGATAAAACAAGCTCTCTAAAACAATAAAATTTAATATACAGAAACAATGAGGAGTCTGGTGGCACCTTAAAGACTAACAGATTTATTTGGGCATAAGCTTTCATGGGTAAAAAGCCCACTTCTTCGGATGCATGAAGTCTTCTTCAGAGACTGTTATTCTTTAAGAAATCTGTTAGTCTTTAAGGTGCCACCAGACTCCTCGTTGTTTTTGTGAATACAGACTAATATGACTACCCCTCTGATAATTAATGTACATTTTTCTTATTTCACATATTCCAAAGGACATACGTAGTTCTTATCCTGGAATGTACTACAGTTACTTCCTTTGCATCTATAATTAACCAAATTATTTTTATACTCAATCTGATTGGTTAAAAATTGGTCACATGATCACAATGCAGGTAGCCCTCATGCTCTCCTAAAATGGTCATAACACTCTTTGAAGGCCCAAGATCTTTATCTGACATCTGTACTAAGATGGCCACCCCCTAAAAGGCTTGCCAATATGAAAACTGGCTTCGTGCAAGTGGAGCTAATAGGCTCTCTTCCAACCCTTCCCATGACAGTTGTCCCAGCTCCCTGATTAAGATAAAAACTGGCTAATTTCCCCAATATCTCTTGCTCATTAGGGCCTGGCTCACCAGCTCAAACCCACCAGTAAGATGAGGAGAGAATGGCTGATCAACTCCTGTTGGGCAGAAGACATCAGGGAACTGGCTGGCCCAAACATTTATATGAGATGACCTCCTTACCGTAACACCTCTGAAGACGTCAGTGTGCATTTAC
Source organism: Chelonoidis abingdonii (assembly GCF_003597395.2). Lineage (NCBI taxonomy): Eukaryota > Metazoa > Chordata > Testudines > Testudinidae > Chelonoidis > Chelonoidis abingdonii. Next base: position 224,874,347 of record NC_133770.1, on the reverse strand, counting down.
ATTCTATAAGATCATAAAATAATTTGGTCTTTGCATGGGAAACAGTAAAAAAAAATAGACCTTATATTAAAAAAAATTCTCTTAGACTATTATTTCCTTTAACCAATGTTTACAGCCCGTGGAGCCAATCAACATTTGTTTTACACACATACCTTTTTGTCTTGTTTTTGTAATTATTCAATTAAACAAATACAAACTTGAACAAAAAACGAACTGTTTCAGTTTCAATTAACCTTTTAATTTCAGTGTTCATCTGCTCACTTCCTATATCATTTAAAACTGGTAAAAATCAAAAGAAATCTTCAACATAAATGAAAGATAGCTTGACTGGAACGCCAATAGCTTCTTAGGTGACCACGTCATCAGAGATTTCCTGTACAAACTGACAGTGAGGAAGAGTGGTGTATTTCTGAAACCTGAAGGATATGAAAAACAAAACTTATTTTTCTATTTTGCTCTGCTAACTTCAGCGGGATTAAAATCTAGACATTCCCATTTTTCCAGTTTAGTATTCCTCAATACATGCTCAGCAGCTTCTCTGCAGTTGTCAAAAAGGTGCTCAAAAGTCTCATCTGCCACTTTTAATTCTGAGCTGCAATTCCACACAAAAATATTGGTAAGTGAAGGCAGCTAACAGGCTTTTAGTTTTCACCTCATGACACAAATTACCAGAAGCAGCATTCTTAATTACAGCTAGGAGGTAGGTGGCACAGTGGGTTAATGCACTTGCCTTTTATTGCTGCAAACCTGGTTTCTTTAAATTCAATTTCAGGTCACAAGTGAAATGAGTTTGGTGAAGGCTGCCCAATCTGAAGTGGAGATTATGTGGTTGCATCACAAACTCATCACATAATTTGACACAACTGGCAGTCTATCCATTCCCTAAGGGGTGGGGAAGCTTGTGACCTGTGGCTGTTCCACACCTACCTCCAAGCAGTACGAGATCAGTCTGTCACTTCTAAAACAATTCACCACATTAAACCTTCTCCTCACTCCTTTATAATTTGAAACCATGAAAAAACTGAGCAATTTATCCCAAACTTGATAATTTTGGGCCTGCTGATTTACAACAGTGAATGATGTACAACTCTAGACATGAATGTGTGGGCATAATCACATCCACCCCCCACCCCTCTGCACATAAGGGTGATCGTTACATTGGAAGGAGAAAAAAGAATCTCCTTAGAAATGCCAAGAAAAGAAATATTCCCAAATCAGGCATCATAAGAAAGTGACCAGCAGTGTTTTCACCCACAGAGTGAGGGTTTAAAAGTGGTTTGAAAATATCTGACCCCACTGAAAATCATAACACTACACACTCTCTCTTCTCTCTCTTCCCCTCCCCAACAAATATTGAGGCCTGATTTTCCCTTGCTCCCTTAAACAGTACACAAAAGGTGAAAGGATGCAACAGAGAGGGCAGGGAATCTCCCTAGCACAGGGACTGGGTATGACTTTGCTCTTTGTGATCCCCTGAACTAGTCTGCTGGGGTCTAGCACCTCTACCAGTACTGTACTCTCCAGGATGTGTGGGCAGTGGACTTGTGGGGAATAATCACACACTGTTTCAAGTGTGGCACAGCAGCAGTGCTCCCTCTTCCACTTCAAGAGACAATATTTCCCTGAGCCATAATGCATCTTGAGCTTTCGAGGGGCAATATCCTCTTCTGACTGTGGGACGTTAATTTCTAACCAGCCCACATGACCATAAGTGTCTCCACTCTTTAGGGAAGCTGCACTATATGCCCACATCCTGCATGCCAAAGTGCAGTCCTAAAATTCCCTATCTCTTATGGTAATGGGTGAATATGACCAGTTGGCTGCTTTATCACTCTCCTTTACACACTCCCATACACAAACCTCCTTTGCTCAAAAAATTTGCCATTGCTGTTGTAGGAAGGGCCTCAATTCTCACAAGAGATCATGGACTTCTAGTTCCCCAGGTGTCCAATCCATTTTGCTAATGATTTTGAAGTCTTTTGACCCTTCAATCTGTAATGAAATATGGTAAAAATAATGCTTGAAGCTAACAACTGAGATCTTCTAATATAAAACTTTCTAGTTCTTTGGACTTCCAAGTGATACCATAATCTCTGAGCACCATTAAAAAGCGAATTAGCTTTTTCAGTGGTGGTTTCAGTATGGCTATTTTCCTGTGAGAATAACTCTTCTTTGGAAGGAACTTCCTTTCAGTATCCATAGGGATAGGTTTAGGTTTCATGGATCTATTGGAAATATCAGGCCTGGAGTATGGAGATCTGGCTTGTTCATATGCCTATTATAGATCTGAGAAACATGGCACAGGAACTTTGTGCCCACTTTGGAACTGCTTCTATTTTGATCTGAGCTGGAGAACGTTCAGATGTGGTTCCCAAACTCTTAAATAGGGCATCTCTCGATACTATCACTCTTGTATATATTTATCCTTTGAAGAACATTATAACCATCTGATAATCAAATGAGGGACTGGATGACGGTGCCTGGTGTGGACCTCTCCACATTTATTTGTCATTGCTAGTGGTTTCAGTGACAGGGAGAGACTTAGCAGCCCCCTTAAATGGAAATATGCCCATGTTATTATTTGCATATAAGACACATCAGACTTAGCCTAGAAATTAACCTAAATTCTGAATCTGTTTTGTTCACCAACAAATTGCTGATTGCATTTTCAAGTGTCTTTCTTCTGAGACACACACCTTTGTCACAGTCAAGTCTGTGAGATGGAGTCGTTTGTCCTGTTTTTTTTTCTATCAAGTCAGGACAGCGAAGAGCCGATAGTATCAATGAATGATGTGCGTTGAAAAGGTACTGCCGAAGAGACTTCCCTTATACATAAACTCTCAGAGTGGATAGATGTGACAAATTCCTTGCAATTGCATTTCTGCAATCAATACAGTAATATTCTTAATGTTGTGTAGCATCTGAACAGCAGATTCACGTAGAATCAGCAGATGCATTTCACAGTAAGCAAATCTTAGCAGTCCTCTGTGTTTCCCCCAACTGGCAGGTATACAAGAGGTATCCATACATTATATCGAGTTATTTATATTGCAGAAGTACTCAGAAGCCTCATTGTGCATGGCACTGTATAAACACATAAAACACTGTCCCTGCCATGAAGAGTTTGCATGCAGTTTAAACAAGATGCTATGAGTTTGACAGACAATAGAAAGGAAGGAGAAAAGGTTTAAGATTGTGCACATACAAAGCCTAACAATGGCTGCAGTTCGAAAGTCTGAAACCAGTTACCCACAAAACTGGAGATCACTTTTCAAAACCAGAGCCTTTTTTTCTTTTTTCCCAGATTTGTCCATTCTAATGTGACCCTAGAAATCCTATACAAGACACAGCTGATCCTACAGTAGTGGAAAAAGCTTAATAGCTACTTTCTGAGTAAAGCCTCAGCGTTTTTGTCTGCTGGGTCCCATAGAGATTATGGTCTTCAGCACAGAAATGACTATATTTTGACAGTGGTGCTACTATAGCAAAGATGAATGCCTCTGTAACACATGAAAATAAAATGAGCATATTCTACAGAACAGTAAATACACTGCCAGTTAACTCTCCTCCCCTAATAACCTAATACAGGCCTGGATGCATTTCACAGAGAGGACATACTGATCAAAGTTGTCTTACAACTTCCTCTACCTAATCCCTTTGTATTCCTTGGGTCAAATTCATCCCTGGAGTAACTCCATGCCACTCAGATGGAAACATGTGTGCAGTCACACCAGCAATGAAATAGTGAGAGCATACTTTACTTTGGGTAAGCCTTCCTGGGTCTCTGAACTAGATTCCTCATTCACAGAATTGGACTAGTTTCCTACTGCTAGAAAGATGAAGGGGTCAACTCAGTTTCCTCTGATTGCTTAGATAATTTGAACTTAAATTTTCCATGCTTTGCTTGGACTAGTGGAATCAGAACTAAATCATGACCCTGTTTCATTTGACTGACTTCCCTTTTTGGCTAACTCTTGCACATTAAAGATTCCATGTTAATCAAATTTTGCTTCTTGTCAGATAATTCAACTCCCACTAACTCATTTCATCCTGGGAGTATAACAGGACTGTTCATTTATGAGCTTCCTTATTTTGCAACCCCTGTCTCCAAGCAAACAGGCACAAAAGAATGCTTGCTTCTTTCTCAGGCTCTGCTAAAAGTCACCTCATTACAGACGCCTACTGAAGAAATTTAAATTTGTGATATACCTACCTACTCCCTATGATCTAGAGTAATGTTAACTTATTCTTTGCTTGTGGCAAGTTTCCTGCCATTCAGGCTTCTTTTCTCAGTTATACCATAATTGAGGCTGCCCCTTGAAGCATTAAAGGGATGGGAAACCTCACCTTTACACCAGTTGAAAGTTTCCACAGGAATGCTTCTGATTTGGCTCCAGTGGGAATGAGACTGAGACTTCTTCCTCTGGTTCATCCTCTAAACTGGTGATATTAATCTTTTGTAATACTGGGAGAAAAGGTACAGACTAGGCACTGAAAACCCTTTATTCAGGGAGTGGAGACAGCATGTTTTTCACTCTTTTGTAACGTACAGTATGGAACGAGTGAAGAGGGCACATCTTTTCCTGCTACTTCATCAGATTCTGACTGTGAGAGACTCCATGATGCTGTCACACTGACCATCTCCCCGTCCAAATATATAGAATTTGTCCTCTCAAAAGTGATTGAATATTGTATTTTTGACAGAACTATAATCAGCAAAATTTCTTGAGATGCCTCGTTGACCCCAAATCGATATAAACAGCATTTGGATAACGGAGGTGCCCTTGCTGCGGTTTTGTTTTCTGTGGAAGCAGCATTTTCTAGAGGGTCAAAGTGCATGGTAGTTGTTATTTTTATGTGACACTCTGTTAACTGCCTCTGGTCTTTCATGAGAGAAGGACAACTATACAGTGGAGGAATTGCGGGTACAACACTGAGGAAGAAATATATTTGAAATGTCATGTCAGACATTTTTCAAAACATTGGAGGCTCCTCAGGGCAGGCAGGATGGGCACTGCCTAATCTAACTTGAATTAGATCCATTATTATTATTAATCACGGTTGTAAATTGTTTCCAGACCCATCTTTGGGTGAGAGTTTTGCCTTCCCACTTTCAGAGGTCATCATCCAAAAAAGTGCTATTTGAAAGCCCGTCCCTTTTCAGAAAGGTAGGTTTGGAAAAAAATCCTGTGTAGAAAATATGAGAGTAATGCTCCATTGAACTGGGACTATGACTCTTATTAAACAGGTTAATCCCATGCCAATATTAACAGTTTATATCTGCCTATCCCTAGATGAATGGTTAACAGGGGCAAACATTTTATATTCAACTGCACTGCTCAGTTCTTGCTTCTGTCTCATCCCTACAAGTATGCTGAAGTTTGGTTCAACTACAGAAAAGAACTGACAGTTTTAAGCAGACATCACGAAATCTGAAGCAAGGAATAACAAGAGAATTCATTTCCAGAAGGATTCAGATGCATTTATGCAACAGAAGAAAAAAAAGTCTTAATAAATGCAACAGACTGCTAAAAAATGTTGCTAGTAAGACATCTCCAGCTAAATATATTTCTGGATTCTGACTGACAATAGAGCTGTTCTGAACCACTGTGCAGTTAGAAATGTAATTGTTTCAGTTTTGCTTCAAGATACTGATTTTTTTTTAAACAGTGAAAATCCTCAGACTTTCGCACTGATTTGAGGGAAATCACCACCTACGATTCTAATATTCTTCATCTCTACACAGTGCAAAACAAATCTCCCAAAATCTATAAACGTCTGACCACATGTTCATGCTCCCACATTAGCAAAATCAGTAGGTAATATACTTGGGGAAAAATTAGGAGGAAAACCCTAGAAAGTTCTGCTGTTGCCTCAGAGAGGGCAAGAAGACAGTTTAATAGAGACAGTTGTACCTTACCTGATTCTGCGGTTTAATACAGCAACACGCTCTTAATCCTTCTCTTTGAGTACAACATATGCTGGGAACTATAGCATTTGACCTTACGCATTTCTACACAAGAAACTCCAAAGTAACCTTTAACTTCAATAAAAAGCTGTATTCATTCTCCCCCTTATGCTCAGCACAGAGCAATCTAATACACCTCATCATGTGGTGTGTTACCATAGCAGCATTGAATCCAGCTGCTGTAATACAAAGACTGACAAAAAGTTGATTTTTTTCCCCTCCACCCAACCTGTAAAAGTCAGGGTGCTTTTCTTGTGCTGTAAATCTAATCCAAATAGACTTCTGCTACCTACAAGACCTACATTTGTGATAGTCTACAAAGAAACACATTAAAATTTAAAAATTCACATGGGGGGGAGAAGGGGTTAAGAAAATCAAATGAGTTAATGTGAAATTGCCCTGATCCCTTAAACAGCTGATCATTATCTATCTGCTCATGCCATGTAGCGGTTTCAAAATTCAGATCACTGCCTCTGTAGGAAATGCAGTTACATAATCATACTTAACAGAAACACAACAGTAAAGCTGCATAGTAGGTGATGAACATTATCGAATACAGGAATCATAGAATATCAGGGTTGGAAGGGACCTCAGGAGGTCATCTAGTCCAAGACCCTGCTCAAAGCAGGACCAATCCCCAGCTAAATCATCCCAGTCAGGGCTTCTTCAAGCCTGATCTTAAAAACCTCTAAGGAAGAAGATTCCTCCCTAGGTAACCCATTCCAGTGCTTCACCACTCTCCTAGTGAAAAAGTTTTTCCTAATATC
>NC_133770.1:224830330-224865510 GCF_003597395.2 Chelonoidis abingdonii | reverse complement strand
TAGTTGGTTCCTCCAGCACTTGCACACAGGAAATTGTCCCCTACACTTTCCAAAAACTTACTGGATTGTCTGTGCACCACTGCATTGCTCTCCCAGCAGATATCAGGGTGATTGAAGTCCCCCGTGAGAACCAGGGCCTGTGATCTAGTAACTTCTGGTAGTTGCCGGAAGAAAGCCTCATCCACCTCATCTCCCTGGTCTGGTGGTCTATAGCAGACTCCCACCACAACATCACCCTTGTTGCTCACACTTCTAAACTTAATCCAGAGACTCAGGTTTTTCTGCGTATTCATACTGGAGCTCTGAGCAGTCATGCTGCTCTCTTACATACAATGCAACTCCTCAATCTTTTCTGCCCTGCCCGTCCTTCCTGAATAGAAATAAGTCAGAGGCACTTTTTCTAGCATGTTGGCCTTGGGAAAGATTTACAGTACATTGCTACTTAACTGTCGAACAGAACTGTATTGCTTCAGAAAATGCGACTGAAACAACATTAAGACTTTACTATTCATTACCATTATATCATCACTAACCACAGAGAAATTGTTTGATTTAAATGAGGATGGTTTACGTTTCTATACGAGTTCACAGATGACATAGTCTTCATAGTAATATCATTAAAATATGGTCTTTGGATACTGGATGGTTCTGGAATTGTAACAGAATATGGAATCTTCCAACTGTAAAGCCTCAATCCTGAAACTGGATCCATTAGGCTAGACACTTGCTATGGTGCACAGACTCACATAACCTTAATTACTTGTGTGAATCTAGCCAAAATCAGAGACTAAAAGCAGTTACCATCTGAAGGTTGTTCACAGGCCTATGCAAACAGAGGGTCTCAAATAAATCCCTAACGTACAGGTGTCCTCAGCATGACTGCCATTCTAATTAGCATCATTTTTAGCAGGAGAGAGGCGATAAGAGGCATGAGCACCTTTCACCAGTAGGTGTTTCCTCCAAGTCAAGCTTATGGCACATTGGCAGGGCTGTCAGTCATGTTTCATAAGAACTAAATTCACTTTAAGGTAGTCTAAAGAGAGCTGCTGCAACAGTAACATTCTGCACTGACATGCTGGGTATTTGAGGTAGAGTCTCTCTCTCTCATTCCCAGGGTTACAAAAACTGTTCCAAGGGTGAAGCATGGCAACCCTTCATGAAGTAAGCTCAAAGTAAGCAAAAGTTCCACTACTACTGTGGCAGCAAGCTATGAGTTTTCCTGCCCAATCTGTCCTATGCCTGAATTTGAAAGCCAAGCCACAGAGAAGCCATATGCCAGCCTGAGATGGGGGGGGGGGGGTTTCTTGAATGATGGCCAGCTACCACCACCACCAAAAATGTAATCTCCTACTCAGAGATTTATTAAAGGACCCAACCTAGTGCCAAATTAATTCCTATAGCTACTTAAATGAAGAAGCTTTCAAAACCAATGAAGGCATCTTTAGTTTAAAACAACTGATAAAAGCTAATTTCTGTTCTCAGACTTATTATATTTTTATGGGCATACAGAGCCTCAGGTGAATCTCTGCCACAGAAGCCTCTCAAGTTTGAAAATACCAATGCAGTTTCCTGGATGAATCACCTTACTGTGCCTCAGACACATGCAGCTATTTATTTGCTTATTTATTTTTTTAAAAATGCTACCCGGTATTCCAGATGTATGGATAAAATAGACAGGATATGGAACAAGAGAACAGAGTTATAATCACAATTAATCTCATTCTCAGATTGGCATTTTGCCCTCTTGTGTATCACCTCCCAGTCAATTTCTTCCCTAAATCACCCTTACCTTAGGAAAAACTTGGGGGAACTGATAAGCTGAAGTTACACATCTGAATACAGTTCCGGTTGCTATACATTTACAAGCCCTTTGATTAATATGTTAAATGAGAAGTTACAAAATACAAAAGCTGCAAGCAAAGTCAAATTCCCATGGATGCCTATTTTACTATCTTTCATGTGTACTTTTGATGGCTTAAGAAAGCAGGCAAGGCAAAAAAAATCTATTGAAACAACTTAATAGAGTATTAAAAGGAAGTCACCTGTTTCAACAGAAAATGACTATGAATAAAAGGTTTTGTATAGCAGTAGTTCCTTTCTCTTGGAAATAAACAAAAAAATCCAGTTCAGATGATTGAAGTACTCTTGGGTCTGGGACAATCCACTGAAAGTCTCCATAGCCCATGATTCATGGCAATGCCCTATTGAGTGGGCATGTAAGGCAGTGACTGCACTGGAAATATAGCATTGGCTATCTCTTTACACACAGGAGATGAAGCAAAGATTAATAGAGCCACATTCTGAATAATTCATGTTTGCTCTGGAGTGCAAGGGCTAAAAGCAGACTTCTGTGTCACTCACAGTTACTGCTTCCCCCAAGACTTTTTTTTCTTTGAGCAGTGTCAACTGTAGTGGGCTCACATTAAAAGTTCCTTTTTTTCTCTATAAGATTTGCCAGTGTGAGTGGTATTCTCCATTCATTGAGAGTCTAGGGAATAGCTCTGAAACCTTCACTATCTCTAAAACTGGTAGGCACTTAAAAAAAAATGTTCCTGTTGCATGTAGGAACTAGCTTCCAGATGGTGTTTGCTTTTGAAAGGAAAGGTTCTATTGTGGTTTGAAGCAACAAGTGCTTATTGTCGTGGAACACAGTAAGTTAATTTCCTCTCTGGGGGAAAAAAAAAAGACATTGAGCTAATGTGAAATATATTCAAATGAAGGTAAGTCTGATTTCTTTTAAATACATTATGCTTAGAGACTTAATTTTTCTTATACAGTATCAAGCACATTATTGCTTAATAAAATAATTTACTGTTTATATTTGTGACGAAGGTATTTTTGTTTTGCAAATATTTTTCATGCTAGAAATGCTATTTCTTTATTTAGATTTCTGTAAAAGACACCTGTTCCTACTGTTATAGCGGTACTTGATCATTATGTAAAATACCCACACCATATAAAATAAAACTAGCAAAACCAACCCTGACCCATATAACAAAACAGCCAATTGCTGTATGAATCTAGCTCAGGTCAGCAGTTGGGGTAGACTATAACTTTACGATTAGTTTTCAGCATGGGGTAGTGAGTAGCTGTGCTATACCAGGAGCAGAAAAGAATCCCACTTCCTCCCTACTTGCTCTAGAAAGTGTGTAAATTACTTAATTTACCATGTTTTCATGGAGACTTATTCCTCCTGCACGCCAGTCAGGCCAGTGAGTGGTAGGGAGGAAGCACAGATCATTCCCATACTCAAGACTGCTGACCCAAAACATTCTAAAGTCATAACTCAGGCCTTAAAAGAGTCAGGAGAATGGCTTAAAAAACATAATTTTTTTTAACTAATTCATTTTCAGTTTTATTTGCCTTTAGGTTTCTGAGCTTTTAGATTACACTCAGGTCACATCCAGGTTTTTCTCTGCAATTATGGAGGCTGGAAATTAAATGAACTCTAAACAAAAGTTGGGACTTTAACCCCATCAAATGCCACCAGGACTAAGAAAAAAAACACTAAATATCATGATGCTTGCAATGAAGTTGTGAGAGCTTGCAAACCCAAGTACAGATCTCTCATTGTCCCCTCCCTACCCATTTGCTCCCAGCAGGGTGTATTGGGAAAATAGCAACTTGCTCTCATCACCCCAACTCCAGCCAGTTGCAATCTGAGCAGGGCCAAAAAAGAAGTAAGTAGAAGTAGTGAGGGGGGCTTAATCTGCTGAGCAGCTAAATAAAATAAACAGTCCCTTCTGTGACATTATATTTCATATTCTTTATGAAAATATGCTTGTGGTAGGAATATGACATAACTAAGATATGCTTTATGCAAGATAACTCTTGTAAGGTATCATTGGAAAGGTTATAATTTACTAATATGATTATCCTATTTGTATGTATGTATCATTTCTGTATCTCAAATTAGGAGTATTAACTATATATATCTGTATTCCAACTATGCTACTTTGGGTGATGCCCACTGCTAACACTTCAGGTACAACAATGAAAAAACCCATCAGCAAGAGACAATGGACTGTAAAAGAGCTTAGTCTTCTTGTGAAAAGTTGGGTAGTTATGCAGAGTATCTCCCCTTCCTTGACTCACAGAACTTCAACTGGTTATGCACTGCAGTTTTAGGTACATTTTAGTGTTATGTGATCCTCTGCTTGCCTTTGCAAGAATGGCAGATTACTTCTCTCATCTTAGGGCTGGTCTTCACTATGGGGGAGATCGATGCTGCTGCAGTTGATGTAGCGGATGTCGATTTAGAGAGTCTATTAAAGACCTGCTAAATCGACAGCAGAGCTCTCACTGGTTGCCTCCGGTACTCCAGCTTCCCGAGAAGAGTAAGGTAAGTCAGCGGGACAGCGTCTCCCGTCAACGCAGCGAAGAAACCAAGGTAAGTCGACCTAAGCTACGTCAATTCCAGTTACGTTATTCATGTAGCTGGAGTAGTGTAACATCTTAGGTCAACTTACCCCGACTTACCTTCCACCTCTAGACTCTATCAGGATTGCCTTTGGTTTTCTTGCCTTTAGAGACTGTGCATACTCATGACTCATTCCTGAAAATATTCACTATTAAATATAGTGTCTTCTCTGTCCAGTAGTCCCAATGAACTCATTGGCACATCTCACCATAGTAAGCACAAAGGTGTGCTTGGGAATAAGTGTTTGGAGTTTGTTATTTAGTATGTTGTCAGAATGAAAATTAAAGTATCTCCAAGAAATTGGAACAAACATGCAAGATCATCATCATCTCAAGAAACTCTTTGTTGAGACAACTGACTTTTTTTAGCATTTTTAATGCACACTATTAAAAAGGTATTTACAAAGAAATTGGGTCCCTCTGCCTCCATGGTTACTAACAAGCTCCAGAAGAGAGTATTATAGTCAACGCCAAAATTTTCATCTTTATATTTTAACATGTGACTTCCAGGAGAGCATCAGTATAATCAGCGCATAGAACCAGCTGGGCTAGTCAATCCAGCAATAAGTCTTCTGCCACCCATCTGAAACTAACGCGGTGGCTTCTGTTAATTCATTTAAAGCTCTTCTTGCTTTCTGACATACCTCCCACTGGTTGCTAGACAACCACAACAGTACCGCAGCACATACACATTAAGCATGATGTATGTGTGTGCGGACGCATGTTTTAATGAGCAAACAGCCATGATCTAAAATAGATTTTTTTTTAATGGAGCATGTATGATTCTACAGTCTGTATGGGTCTTTCAGAAGTCAAATGATAAACAGTGTTTGAAGACACAAACACACATATACAATGGATTGGAGTTTACTGCTATAAACCTATTGTCTGCTTCAAATAAATGAAGCTCTTCCATCTTTAAAGATAAAATTTTCAGTGATAGGAATATAGAGCTCAATCAGCACAAGGTTAGAAGATACACTCCCCAGAACCTCTTCTTGTTCCAAGGCAATTGAGAAAGTACTAACAAGTTTGTTTTAAAAGGTTCATGATATTAATTTACTGATCTATTTTGCTGCAGTCATACCACCCGAGGTTATGAGTAGTACAGATCGCACAAGCTAAAAAAGAGTCACTTGCCAATATTTAATAGAAACCACAACGACAAAAACTAGGATGTCAGAAGAGGTGCTTGTGAATCAGTAGGTGGCAGTCTTCCCTCTGAGTCAGTGCTGATATAGCGTTCCAGTAAGGTATTACCTCCCAGTATATGTTAAAAAGCAAAGATTCCGATCACCTATTGTTAAGGAGTTCATTGCACTTTTTGCTGTTCTAACCCAAACTGTAATTTTGGCAACTAGACTCTGTTTGTTACAATTCCCACCTGCACTTTCAATTGGGTCTGACATTCTTCTTCACTTCCAGACCATAAATTTGGTGTTCTTCTGGAAGTAAAGGGTGTAAAGATTCTCACGTGCAAAGTTTTGTAAAGCACTTTGGAATCCTTAGGCTATTACTCACGATTATTATGGCTACATCTGCGTATGGGTAAGCTCATCCCAGTGTTCATTTGTCAAAATTGCCAGGTCACCATACAAATTTGGAACAATTAGCAAACTCTGTTCAAGAACAGCTGAAGATGCTGGAGACAGGGCAGGATTAAGGCAACCCATGGCACTAGGCACATCAGAGCAGGGCATGCTCTGGGCTATGCCCCAGTGAGCCACCCACCTCCACCCCTAGAATGGTGGAAGCAGGGGAAAACCAGTGCTCTACAACAGTAAAGTTTCCTCCCCCAGGGGAGCTCACCACAGTACTTATCCCAGCAGCTGGAGAGTATACATGTGTGTGAGCCACTGCATTCTTCTCCACTTGAGTTCTCTACTGGGGTCATGGTGACAGAGCTGCTCATAGTATTGGGTCTTAAAATAACACTCCATTGAGATGTATGGTGCAGTTTACCTCTCCCAGACCTAGTTTCAGGCACTCTGCCGACTCAGGCAGCATCACTGAATAGGTTATGCTCAATTCACAATTTTGAGCTTCTGAGCCAGGAGGGTTAGGAAACTTCCTTAAAAAATGAATGTTCAGATTCCACCATCATTATGAGATTCCAGGAGTTGGGGAACCTAGGCATGGGCCTATAATGTCTATGGGAGACTAGCAAAGATTCCTCTAATAGTTGGAGTAAACAGTACTCAAAAACCATGGCAACAAGTACAGCATAAATACCTAGACAGCTAGCTGATTGCATAAAAGTGTACTTCCTTTCTAGATTGCAGTGTTATCATCCCTATTCAAGCATCATCTGTATTGTGCTGTGGGGCTATAACGGCATGCCTTACTTTTTAAAAAAAAATAATGTTATGAAAGTTATTTTGCCCTAAAGCTGCAATAACCTGCATAGTTTACTTTGTCTTCTAAAGGATCGCACTATCTGTATAAAAGAGCCCTGAAAGGTACAGTCAAGTTAAAACCAAAAATCACGTTTGTCTGAATTTATTAATCTGCTGTTGCTGCAGATTAAATGACTGCAATTGAAGAGATTAATGAAATACATATTTTTTTCCTTTGTTTTTTTCAGTTTGTTTGCGCTGAGCTTTTGACAGCCTGTTATGTCTAGTCAGTTTCACTCTTCACTCTGTTTGTGTGGATTTTTCCAATATGAGCAGAGGGTTGAGGGACAAGGACAGTATGTGAAACTACTTTTAATTTTTTTTTTTAAGCCGAGTAGATTTCAAGTTGACAGAGTCCTTTTTAGTTTTCTGAAGTCAAGAAACTAGAGATATTTTCTGTAATTTTAAAACTGATGTTACTATTTTATTTCAATTGCAATCTCTTTACTTCGCCCCCTCTGACATCATTACCTAGAAACTTTCTCTCTCCCCTTAAGTAATTTGCTTCTAAGCAAGTTTGGAAGATCAATAGGAGATACTGACAAAATGCTTCAGATATTTGAGTCTCCTTACTATTTGCATGGAGCTAACTAAGGCTCCAACACTGCTCAGACTATACACATGCTTATCTTTACACTATGTGAGGAGTCTTATTGAGCCTACTGCATGCCATTAAACATAGTCTAAGTCCTTCATTGACATAGATTTAACAATTAAAGGGCAGGGACACCATTTCGGAATAATCCTGGGATGGGGGCAAAGTTAGGCTAGCATAGAGAATATTATATGTGGTTATATGCTGCAAAATTGGGAGTGGGGGCAGAATAGACTGCCTAATGGTTCACAAAGAATTATGAAAAATCTGGGGCAAGGGGGAAGCCAAGGTCAATGGGGACAACTACCTCCCTTACCCACAGCTAATGATCCCTCTGTTAAACAGAAATAAACCCTTGGTTATCATTCAATGGCTTGTCGCACTTTTAAATTAATGCACTGGAATGCAGTATTTTCCCTAAATCTCTCTGAAGGGATATTGATTTTTTTAATTTAATAAAAGTAAAGATAGATGAACCCAGCAAATTTTACACTACCCAAAAAGAGATAACATGAAATATATAAGCCACCACCAGGCAACAATTACAATAATGTGGCATCATTACCACATCCGTCTGTTATTAGCATGGAAGAGAAGAATGAGAAATGGCATTGTGATGAATGTAAAAACCTTCCTAGTAACACCTTTGAGGAAGATGTGACTATGAAGACTGGCTGAGTCACAGTGTTGTTTACATGACTTACGGTAAAATAGGCCTGCCATTCCTGTTGGGACTGCACTGAAATGCAGGGTTTTTTAGGGAGGGAAGGGAACAGGAGTTCTAAAACCACCACTGTTAGGTGATTATTCTGTTTCACTGAATCTTCCATGATTCTCTATACACTAGATCAGGGGTCCTCAATGCAGTGCCCACAGGGGCATCTAAATGCACCCGCATCCTGGCTAGCGGTGGAGCATTCACCGAATTTCTGCAGCATTTCAGCAGCGACGCCTCTCGATGACGCCGCTTGCCGTCAAATGAAGTACAATGAGCATCCTCTGCAGTTTGCAATTTACAGGTGTGGGTACTTCAGCAGAATTTCCAAATCCCTCATATGGGCACTTAGATATAAGACAGGCTAAAAGGCTAATTTCAGTGTTCAAACTACCGATTTGGATGTCCTGTTAAGAGGTCCGCCCTTGTAAGTTTGCCCTCATTCATCACAGCCACATATTTTCTCATCCATTTTCCCTAGTGCGTAAAATGTAGCACTGGAGACAGGGGACGACTCTGACAAAAGATAGCTCACATGTTCTAACAGCTCTTTTTTGCAGGGCTTCGGGGGGGAAGGATCTCTCTTTTTGGTTAAGATTAAGCTTTGGTACTGATTTTAGAATTACTACAACTATCTTATTAATTTATAAACTATAATATGGGTTAGTCAGTTAATGTGCTTCATTTTCACCTCCAGAAATTCTTTTCCTGCTTATTCACAAATGTAAAATAAATTTGATATTCTCCCACTGCTTTTCTACACCACAATATTCCCCACTCAAATTGGGAAGATCATCAGTCTTTGCTTAGGAGAGGCCAAGGTGTGAAACAGTGGGAGTGATGCAGATTGGAACAGATGTATAATGGTAAAACTAAGTATGGAGAATTTAAAAATTCTTATATGAATTATTAAAACTGGTTTGTGCTCTCACTGAATTTTTTTCCCTCCCTGGTGGTAACTCTTAAAGCCAGACCTCTGATCACTTAAAAGTGCAATCAACTCAAAGTGTATTTATAGTAGATCACACTCAAGACTGCAGCCTTTGGAAACAAGAGGAAACTGTCCAGCTTAGCAGAGGTTAAAAGAACTTGCAGAAAGCAGAGCCCAAAGGGTCAGAACATCATCTGTAAACGTGACAGATGTGGCACAGATTGTCTCACGCCCGTGGGTCTCTTCAGCCACAGCTACCATAAAACCAACTGAGTAAAATTTTTAACCTCGCAGGGACGGATACCCAGAGCTAGCCTTAGGCATATTCAGCATATGCGACTGTGTAGGGCACCTAAAAATTTGGGGCACCATTGGGACAGCAAGTAAAAGTGGGTCAGCTCTCACACACCCAGTGTGCACTGCAGTCTCCTTAGGCAGGAGCCATATTCACAGAGCCAAATGCACTGACATTCTGCGTGAAGGAGAGGGTACGGGGGTCTTCGCAGGGAACTGTGACTCTCTGCCACCATGAGGCAGGCTGGGTGGTTCAGTATCCTTTGCTACCTCATCCCTCCCCCTCAGGCTGCGAGCCTGGGCTTCCGCTGCATACAAAGCTAGGTATGTGTCAGCAATGGGATCCATGGGCGGGGGTAGTGGCTGTGCCCCAAGTCAGTAATAGGGGCACCAGTTTAATAATACAACTTAGGGCCCCATAAAGCCTAAGGAGGGGCCTGTGCATACCCATGATCTTTCTAGCCTAAAGGATGCCTACTAGATTATAAGAGTTCCTTCTTAGAAGGAGAGATTTCCCGATTACATTTAAAGATAAACTATTAAAAATTAACTGAGTGTCATTGTTGGTAATTTATAAACTATTCTTAATATCAACTGGGAAATTTGAAGATATTTTAAAACTGATTTGTCATTTTCCATTTGGCAAACCTTGATTTCTTTCTGTCTTGAGCCAAAATTAACAGCTTCAATGTATAGTCCTAATCTCTCCATGCCAAGACATCTTCAACTGTGCACCAACTTCGTTAAATGCTATCAAAATAACACTGGAAATAGTGTTTCAGTTTATTGCTGAATGAGGCATTTTGTATTTAGGCCCAGCTTTCTTTTATTTTGCCAAAAGAAAATTGTGAAAACAAATATCTGGCATCGTTTATACTTAGTGCTCAGTCTGGATTTGGCAACAAACAAACAAACCACAACCCACCCAAACCTCCAATGCTGTTATTTTCAAAGCTCCTCTATGCTCTAAACTCCCAATAGGGAACATATGGAGAACCTCCCACTAGAGTGCAAAAAGCAGTCTGAAAAATACTAAACTAGATTTCTGACTTTGGTGCTCATGAAAAGTAAAAGGATAATGGCTGTGACCATGTCCTGATGCTGTGAAGTCTTCCACATACAGACCTGCTAATATATGTCATCCTAGCTCATGAATCCCACCAACAAGCATCTGACAAACAAGCTAAATCCAGTTGTGTCCTTCTATATCCTTAGATTTTTCATTCTATTCACATAAATGTTACTCCTGGGGGCTTTCTGCACCAAAAAATTAAAAATTCTGTACATTTTATTTGACAAAATAGGGCTGTTTAGCAATTAAAAAAAAATCCCACCACAATTAAGTGTGCTGTTAAATACAATGCCATTCATTTACATATTTTTGGATGTTTCCTACATTTTCAAGTTTATTGATTTCAATTACAACACCGAATACGTGTACAGTGCTCACTATTTTGATTACAAATATTAGCACTGTAAAAAAACCGAGAAATTGTATTT
This sequence comes from Chelonoidis abingdonii, assembly GCF_003597395.2. Taxonomy (NCBI): domain Eukaryota; kingdom Metazoa; phylum Chordata; order Testudines; family Testudinidae; genus Chelonoidis; species Chelonoidis abingdonii. The sequence continues at coordinate 224,854,660 of NC_133770.1, read as the reverse complement.
TTCAATTCACCTAATACAAGTACTATTGTGCAATCTCTATCATGAAATTTGGAATTATGTAAAAAAAGTTCGTTTTATTTTTGAATGTCAACCTTTTTAGCCTACAAATCCACTCAATCCTACTTCTTGTTCAGACTATCACTCAGACAAACAAGTTTGTTTACATTTGCAGGAGATAATGCTGCCCACTTCCTGTTTACAATGTCACCTAAAAGTGAGAACAGGTGTTTGTATGGCAATTTTGTAGTCAGCACTGTCAGATATTTACATGCCAGATGCACTAAAGATTCAGATGTCCCTTCATGCTTCAACCACTATTCCAGAGGACATGCATCCATGCTGACGGGTTCTGCTCAATACGATCCAAAGCAGTGCAGACCGACGCATGTTCATTTTCATCATATGAGTCAGATGTCACCAGCAGAAGGTTGATCCTCTTTTTTGGTGGTTCGGGTTCTGTAGTTTCTACATTGGACGGTTTCTGTTTTAAGACATCTGAAAACATGCTCCACACCTCAGATTTTGGAAAGCACTTCAGATTCTTAAACCTTGGCTGGAGTGCTGTAGCTATCTTTAGAAATCTCACATTGGTACCTTCTTTGCATTTTGTCAGATCTGCAGTGAAAAAATGTTCTTAAAACAAACAATATGTGCTGGATCATCTGAGACTGTTATAACATGAAGTTTATGGCAGAAGTGGGTAAAACAGAAGGAGACACAAAATTCTCCCCAAGGAGTTCAGTCACAAATTTAAATTAATGGTTTTTGTTTTTAAATGAGAACCATCAGTACGGACGCATGTCCTCTGGAAAGGTGGCCAAAGCATAAAGAGGTAGATGACAATTTAGCATATCTGGCAGGTAAATACCTTGCCTTGTTGGCTACAAAAGTGCCATGTGAACACCCACTCACACTTTCTGGTGACACTGTAAATAGGAAGTGGGCACGTTATCCCCCATAAGTGTAAACAAGCTTGTTTGTCTTAGTGACTGTCTGAACAAGAAATAGGACTGATTGGACTTGCAGGTGCTGAAGTTTTACTTTTTTAATTTTTGAATGCAGTTATGTAACAAAAAATTTACCTTTGCACTTTCAGGATATAGAGATTGCACTACAGTACCTTGTTTATCATTTTACAGTGCAAATATTTGTAATCAAAATATAAAGTGAGAACTGTACACATTGTACTGTGTTGTAATTGAAATCAATATATTTGAAAAAAATGTAGAACATCCAAAAACATGTTTAATGTATTTCAATTGGTATTCTATTGTTTAACGGCATGATTAATATTTTTTTAATTCACAATTAATTTTGCCTTAAGAATGTGAGTTAACTGTGATTAAGCGACAACCCTACAAAATAACATCAGTTTCAATTATTTTGGTAATTTATTTCAAAATACTTGTTAGCGAGTATGTCTGTAACAGTACAGACACACAAAAGCTCCAAGATGTAGAGAGTTAAAGAAACTCCTATGACAATGCAGTTCCTGTTTCTCTGCCCCCTTCCCCACTGCAGAACCCAGACCGGGGGAGGAGGGGGAGACAGACCCCCTCCCCTGGAACCCAGCCAATACACCCAAATCCCAGCCATGGGACCCCCTGAGCCACCCCCCAGAGCCCAGGGATACAGAGGGAGAAACAGCCTGATTGTCAGTCCCAGGCTTGCATGGAGTTTCCTGTGCACCTCTGTTTCCTTCCCTCAGGGCATGCTGGGAAGTGCAGCAGCCAGGAACCCTCTAGCACAGGGATCAGCAACCTTTCAGAAGTGGTGTGCAGAGTTCATTTATTCACTCTGATTTAAGGTTTCACATGCCAGTAATACATTAACATTTTTAGAAGGTCTCTTTCTATAAGTCTATAATATATAATTAAACCAGGGATAGGCAACCTATGGCACGTAGGCCAAAGGCTGCACGCAAGCTGATTTTTAGTGGCACTCACGCTGCCTGGGTCCTGGCCACCGGTCCGAGGGGCTCTGCATTTTAATTTAACTTTAAATGACGCTTCTAAACAATTTTGAAACCGTATTTACTTTACATACAACCATAGTTTAGTTATATATTATAGACTTCTAGAAAGAGACCGTCTAAAAAGGTTAAAATGTATGACTGGCACGCAAAACCTTAAGTGATTAAATGAAGACGTGGCATACCACTTCTGAAAGGTTGCCGACCCCTGAACTAAACTATCGTTGTATGTACAGTAAATAAGGTTTTTAAAATGTTTAAGAAACTTAATTTAAATATTAAAATGCAGAGCCCCTCAGACCGGTGGCCGCCTTCGGTACATGTGCCATAGGTTGCCTACCGCTGCTCTAGCTCCTTCTCCCTCTCCCCAGCAGTGTCTTCTATGTGCAAGCTGGGCTCTGCTGGGTCCAGTGCCCCTAGTGGCAGCTAGCAGTACTGCAGCCCATTTCTGTATGGGAAAGGAAATTCTACATCAGGGGTTCTCAAACTGGGGGTCGGGACCTCTGAGGGGGGTCAAGATGTCAGCCTCCACCCCAAACCCCGCTTTGTCTCCAGCATTTATAATGGTGTTAAATATATTAAAGTGTTTTTCATTTATAAGGGGGCGGGGGGAGTTGCACTCAAGGGCTTGCTATGCAAAAGGTGTCACCAGTACAAAAGTTTGAGAACCATTGTTCTTCATGCACAGCATTAATTTCTGCATTGTGCTGTGGAGCAGAATTCCCCCAGGAGTAATTGAATGTGTATTCCAGTGTAGACCTATTCAAGACAATTTCTTCAACAGGCCTTATAGAACTCCATGCACAACATTCTCTCCTTTCCCCACACCCAATAAGCCTACCCTTATCTGCTGTGGGGTTTCCATGAGGGAGGAGAGACCAAGCCAACATCCTGCTACCCATCATACCCCACCTGTCTCCATATTTTCAAGAGAAGGTGTAGTGGCCTGCTTCCCCTCTCCTTTCCAAGGCTAAACTCAGGCCTTCTTGAAGACAAATGAGTTTTCCACTTCTAAGTCTGGTGGAAAGGCATCCAACAGTCTAAGTCCTGTTTTCTGGCTACTTAAATTTTAAAGGCAATGTGAAATTTTTACCCAGAGGGTATTGCTACATTACAAAAATTCCTTCACCCCTTCATGCAAGCACCACTGATCTCTCCCTCCCTCCCTCTGCACATTGTGAGTGACATAGAAACTAACTAAACATCAACCATAAGAGGAAAGGTTCCTCACTAGTGCAGTTCACCTGAAATACTCTAAAGTGTTCAAAATTCTAGTGCAACCTTATTTAAAAAAACACCACACACTTTCCACTGCAAGTGCCACCCCTTCCATCATTAAAGGAAAGGTGGGTTTTGAGCAGAGGCTAGTGGGGGAACCAATGAAGATTCCACCCAACCAGCAGATCAGAGAGCTGGCTGAGTCAGCCACTGAAGGAAGGAGTTCAGTCTAACTATTGCTTTAACTTCTTAAAAGCAATGCTTCCCTCCAGTAACACTGCTCCTTCATGACCCCAAGATAGCTCTTCATTTGGGCACAGGGAAGGCTATCTGAACGACCAAGTATGGCTATTTACTTACCAGGACACTCACTTTTTGTAGGATCGGCAGGAAAAGAAAAAACTAAAACAGAGTCCAGCCATATTTAAAAACAAAAAAACAAACAAAACACTCTGTGAAGGGACAGAGGCCCTTAGGTCATTGTACCATTTGTTCATTCTTGGGGAGGATTCCATGTTGAATGCTACAGCCTAAAAATTTCTATGGTCTGATGAATTAAATGTTGCACATATGTGGCCAACAAACCAGATATGATCTGTTCTCTTGGGATCCAAGCATATCAGAAATGGCTGATAAATTGCTATGCTGATCTCCATATGAATAACTAGGGTAAATAGTACGAGTGCAAGTGAGGGAGAGAGGAAAAAATTTCTAGGAACTTGAAGTAACCAAGTTAAATACAGCTGTGAACACAGCTAAATTAGAACAGTTTCAGTTTTACTAGTATATTGAGGACTCCATCAGGACTAGTGTGCAAGGATACCAATGAAGTATGTGTTTGTGTGATGCGACATATGAGAATCCTGGCATTTTGCTTTCTCAGGCTATGCAGTGGTCATTACGGAAACTGCAGCATTTCTGAAAATATGCAGATCATAAAGCATCACAGTTCCAAACAACCATAGCTAACATGAATATGACAGATCATTCAACTGTGGTGAAGAGATGCATACCAAAACAGATCAAGAGGACTGCATTTAAAAAATGAAGGCTTTCTGGGGACAGAGTAATTCCCGATATAGACACCACATATAGGAATATTTTTACACCATGATACTCCAGGGCCAGCAGCAAAACAAACTGCATCACTTCCAACTGCACATGCCCTACAGCCTTTTATATGCCATAAACCTTATTACAAAATCTAGCATCAGCCCACCAGGACATGTTTACACTACATGTGGTAGATTTTTACTGTGATAAACATCTCAGATTCACAATAATGTAAAAGCAGTTTAAGAAGATTTACAAATCAGCAGAATTCATGTTTACCTTGACAAATATTTGTATTCAGCTCACAATTCTTCTGATGCATCTACTTAAAAATCAAGACTACAAACACTGGAGGAAAAACAGTGTTTACAATTTTCTCCTTTCTAGGAACCACAGCAAGTAGCACATACAGGGCATGATCTTGTTCCAACTGACACCGAGAGTAAATTTCACATCCACTTCAATGGAAGCGGGGTTGGATCCACTGTATAAACTGCTTCAATGGCAAGAGTATGGGACCTATTGTATAAATGCTCCAAAATGGAAAATTTAACTTTCACGTAACAGCCAATTATTTATTTATATTTAATTGCATAAGCAATTTTTGAAGTTATTTCAGTGAGGTGAAAGAGGCTTGCTTTACAGGCTAAGAAATTCTATAAAGACAACACATTTCATGTCTGGGTGTACTATTTCTGGCTTTCAGAAGGAAATCGTTTAAGAATTTACTTGAAAGGACAACTTGTGGCAGCAAGCACGGCCGTGCACCCAGTACTAAATATTTACAAGACTGAGGCCCTAATACTGTGGGCTGGTCTAGAAGAAAATCTATTTTATTTGGCTTCACTCTGTGTTCATGAAGGTTTTACAATTTTTGCCTGCTATAACAAAAGAGATAATGGGCTCAATTCTCTCCTGTGCCTGTGAGTGTGAGGAAAGCAGATTAGAAAGCCAGTTCCAGCTCCCTAGTTCTCATAGCCAGTCCTGGCTCAGACACAAGTTAAAGCTTCTGCCAGCCAGCACTAAGTTCCACTGCTGGCTTAGGGTCCTTATTGGACTTTAAAGGGAAGGTTGCAGTACCGGAGCATCTGTACCATAACCAGGACCTGTGGCTCTGCCCTACTCATCCTAGGGAAGTTGAATGCACAGTAGACATATTTTACCCATGGTGTGTTGTATAAAGCCTGAGTGTTTGCTCTTTTCAAACTGCACAAATATGCAAGGCGACAGTGAACCTATCCCACATAATATACACATTGTCTCTGTAAGGTTAGTTACAAATAAGAGTAAAGCCCCCTTTCTTGATCACCCATCACCCCCACTGTTAGGATTAACGATATTTATGCTCCTGACAATTTGAGGGAAACCAAATAGCCAGTTGATACTTGCTCCTCACTCATACAATATACCGGAGTGACCTGAACACTTAGCCCTTAGCATTCCATCAGCTATACTACTGGTGACTTCTCCATAAGGGTACGTCTTCACTACCGGCCGTATCGGCGGGTAGCAATCAATTTCTTGGGGATCGATATATCGCATCTCATCTAGACGCAATATATCGATCCCCGAACGAGCTCCTGTTGACTCTGGAACTCCACCAACGCGAACGGCGGTAGCAGAGTCGACGGGGGAGCCGTGGATGTTGATCCCGTGCTGTGAGGACGGTAAGTAACTTGATCTAAGATACTTTGACTTCAGCTACGTTATTCACGTAGCTGAAGTTGCGTATCTTAGATCGATTTCCCCCCCTAGTGTAGACCAGCCTTAAGACACTACATAATTAAAGGAGATTAGAGAATGGCAACTACTGTTACAACTTGGCTTGCATCCCATGGTTCACTGTCAAAATGCAAGTCACCAGAAATAAAGCTGAGTTCTGGTAAAAGGTACCTTATTTCCCTCTCTACCCCACTCATTTACTAAAATAGCTTTAAAAACATTTTCTCTTAGACATGAAGAGGCAAAAGCAGTCTATTAGACAGGCAGTTATTCTGGAAGCTGTTAATAAAAGATGTATAGCACTCAACCTTCTCACACACAATCATTAAGAGGCATTCTAATAATTGAGCAATAAATCTAGTCTCTCCTTCAAACTTATCCCTTCCCTCCAGCTCCTTAGAACAACTGCAAAAGCCTTGGGCCTTGTGGTTAATTCTGCTTAACTCTCAGTCCTTACTACTCAAAAGAAGAATACCACCCAGCTAGCAGGACTTTAAAAAGAAATAATGGCCAAATAAAAACAGGCTGAAAGCACTGCAATTGGTCTCCAAACGAGCACATTGTTGAAAAGCATGTTTCCCATCCAAACCAAATGAAAGGTATAATCTAGTGATGCAATGTATAGATTTGCCAACCAACTTATAGATACAGTACTGATTTCTAGTTATGTACAATGGCTAAAGGTCTCCTCCCATTTAGTTTACCAACTGAATCATTTATTTACTGATGCAATAAATCAAGATCTGTAGGTTACCAAGACTATACAGTAACTTAAAAATAATATGAAGCAACTCCAACCCCACTCACTTCAACAAAAAGAACATGTTGATAGAGGAATTGACATAATGACTTCACATTCAGAGACTTTAAGATTCAATTTTCACATGGAGCTGCTGTAAAAGCCTATAAGTAAAGTCTTGGTTTACTTTCAATATTGTGATTGGCCTCTGTGTATACTGGATTTTTTTTTGCCATCTCCTGAACACCTCAGTAATTCAAATTAGCAGAAGTAGCATGTGCTGATGCTCATCAAGACTAAGGGTATGTCTACACTATGAAATTAGGTTGATTTTATAGAAGTTGATTTTTAGAAATCAATTTTTACAGTCAATTGCGTATGTCCACAGTTACCGCAATCTGTCGCTCTTTGGAATTCTGGGTTAAGCTCCCAATGCCTGATGGGGCAAAAACATGGTTGCAGGTGGTTTTGGGTAAATGTCATCAGTCACCCCTCCCTCCGTGAAAGCAATGGCAGACAATCATTTCGTGCCTTTCTTCCTAGGTTCAAACTGCTGTCCAGAGCAGTCACAATGGAGCACTCTGGGATAGCTCCTGGTGGCCAATATCATCGATTTGCATCTGCACTACCCCAAATTTGACCCAGCAAAGTTGATTTTAACACTACTCCCCTTGCCAGGGAAGGATACAGAAGTCTATTTTAAAAGCCCTTTAGGTCAACAGAACAAGGTTGGTTGTGTGGACACATTCATTTTTAAATCAACCTAATGCAGCTAAATTTGACCTAACCCCATAGTGTAGACCAGTCCTTGGCCTCTTTTGGAAAATCTGGAGGATAAACAATTCACACATCTTAATATTCTCCCATTCTTACTTTGCTGAGACCTCAAAATGATCTTAGCTTGTTAACAGAGTCAAATTCAATCATAAGAATTTCGACTCTACTCCAAAAATGAGTTACACGTAAGTGTAGGACCTATTGTGTCAGCATAAAGTGAGATACAGCTGGATTCTGCTTTTGATTTACACTAGTATAAATGCATTGATTCCACTGACTTTATTCTGTCTCCTTCTGTAGGAACTGACCTGAGCCAATTTGCAACTAACAGCCAAAAAAAGATACCTATGGGCAGCTCTGCTTCCTCATACACTTCTGTGATGCAGGCCAGGGTGGTTTTCGGGGCTGGAAGTGCTGGCAAAGGTTTCTCTCCCAAACAAAAACATTTTTATGACCTGTAAAAAAATCTTTTGTTCTTCCTGGACAACAATCCAGAGCCCTTCAGGCATCTAAAATAGATCAGATTTCTTTTGAGTAAATATGGGCAGAAAATGGGAAATCCTAATTAAAATGCAAATTAGTAGACAGTAGTCTGAGGCACAGGTTGGCATCACTCTGAAACACTAATAAGGGTGGTTGACATCTAGTGCAGCTATTCTCCCCACCTGACAAGCTCAGAATGCCCCAACACAAGTACTTGTCTCAGAATGCTGGTTTGACTGTTATCAACCACCACATGTGCCAAGTAGGACATTTCAGGCTGCGCAGCTACAAACATTTCACAAACTTCCCAACGGACTAGAAACAAAAATCCTCTCCCCTTGCCTCCTCGATGTGACTTCTTGGTTTCTTTGTTTTAAAGAAAAAGAAAAGGAATCTTTGTTATAATAATTATCCACCATTGAACAGCTACGTGTTCCTTCTGGAAAAAATTCAGTACATGCTGTACTAAATTATAAGATCAAAATAGAAGGGTCTACCTCTCAAAAGCAGTGTATAAACTATCTTATACAGTCCAATCCAAATATCTTATTGTTGGTTACCTAAGAGGCCTTCACGTACTGTTACTGTTAAGACATCAGCTAATGCATAAAATCAGTAATCCTTTAAAAAAATCTGTAATGGTGGAGTAGGCAACTTGCTCTAGGAACAAAGTCTCTCAAACATTGATGTTTATTCCTCAAAGGCTTAAAGTGAATGGATGATAATGAGTTTTATATAAACAAAGAGAAAAGGACCAGGTCAGTGTACAACCTGGTCTTCTGGCACTGGGTGTGCAGCCCTTCTCAGAGGCTCTTCTTCCCTCCTTTCACCGCCCAACTTGGTTATTCAACACTATGCATCCAAGAATTAACTCCCTGCCTCCTTGGCTTGTGTAACCATTGGTGAGCTAAATGCAGTTCTGATAGAGGAAATATTTTTTTTTGTTCAAAGATCAAATGAGGGAGTCTTCCCTCTCCCCCTTTGATAAAGTGGGGAATGAAAGAACTGAACACTCAAGGTTTTCTGCCATATAATCCTCCTCCAGAAAACATTCATTGAGACTCTCCTGAAACATTGCTATACCTGTGTGTGAATGTAATTGCTATCTTCTATAATTGCTATATTTGCAAACTAATCTCCTGCACAAAATTTCAAAAGCCACTTTAACTATCATGTTTTAAAAGAAAAAGGAAAAAACACTGAGAAAGTCAGTAAACTTTAGAAAGTCATTCATTGGCATTACAGTATTTCCTCAGAACTTGCTTAGCTCTGAATGCCTTTTGATAAAAATAGTATTTCTTGCCAACTAGGAGAGCAGGCATGCCTGTTCCATGCAGTTAATGTACAGTAGGTTAATAAGTAATTTGACACAAAAAAAGCTCTAGCCCAAGCTTGTAAAGAGAAGCTGCACTGAGTGTTTAAAATCAGATTATGAGTTCATTTTAAAACATTGAAGGATTTAATTCCTCTCCTCCCCACTGTCTGAAAAATATACAATCACTCTGTACACAAACTCAGCTTTCACTAATGTCTCAGGAAGCTATCAATGTACTCAGATACAGGCCAGCTGTTTTATGTCTTGCACCAAGTTTCAGACAATCAAAAAAACACTTTTTTCAGGCCCTGAGGGCTTGTCTACATGGAGAGTTAGTGTGTGGCAAGACAGCCTGTGAAGCTCAGCCCACTAGCCTGTTGTGCACTAACTGGCCATATGGACCCTGGTACCACATACTCGGTTCCATAGGCCTGGTGACTTAGTGGGCGGCAGGCTAGTGCACTGTAGATTCACACCCTGGCTTTTTGCACACAAGCACATGTAAACTAGCCCTATTACTTCTTTCAAACTGAAGCCATGTAATAAATAAATAAAATATTAGGAACAATAAATTTCCAGCAAACTTCCCCCACCCCCTGCTCCCATCAAAAGCCTGGGAGAATACATAGGCCTTGCAACATAACCTGAGGGCTCAATCGTTACAGAGGGGGTTGAGGTATGACATGTCCCATAGTCAGGTTCTCATCACAGAATATGCCCTGCTGTCAGCCCTTTTAGCCCCATAGCTGTGGTATCACCCCAGGAAAAGAGTGTCTCTACAGAAGGCAGGCCCCAAACCATCTAAGGCAGGGAGAATGGGAGATCCCCTCCCATCCTGTAGAAAGTGAGAACCCAGGTGCTGCCTCCTCCCTCCATGTAGCCTGGAGGAAAACTGCAATGGAGCTGGCTGGAGACAGCAGCTGGTAGGAGCAGATGCAGAAGCAGCCAAGGCAGCGGCGACCTTAGGACACTTACATAACTTTCTAGTTTTGAAAGAACTTGGTCATGTGCTGATCAGCTGTTTGGCCCAACCCTCCTGCTTCCCCAAGTCTTCTCACCTCAACTTTACTCCACACCTCGCTTTGCTCTGTTTAACTGAGGCTGAAAATAATTGGTACAAACTCTTGTATAAACAGCACATACACATGAACCTCAAATTGTACTGGCAGCTCTATCGTTTGATTATTGCTTTCTTCTAATGGGGATGGAATCTGTGCTAGGGAAGCATGATTCCCATTTTAGGATTTATGAGTTGGAAAGACAGTGACTGCACATCATTTCAGCTGTTCAAACAGCACAAAGGGAGCAGTGGAGACTTACTGGAATACCCCCGTCTGTGGCTGCTTCAGTTTCCAGGAGTCCTCAGCTGGTGTGCAGCCAGTGAAGCCAACTCCTGCCCTGCCCCTTCTGCAGCTCCTGGCATAGAAGGCATTTTAGGGGCACAGAAGGGCATGTTGGCAAGAGAGGGACAGTGGGAGTTATTAGAATACAAAGTGCTTCAGCAATCCTGACACTGGGCCGTCCCGTGAGGATCCCTGTCAGCTGACTAAGGTTACAGCAATCCGCACCTGGGGCTGGGACCAGAGAGAGAATGGGAGAGACGTAACCAGGTCTCTGACAGTCCCTCTGTTGTGTCCAATGTGAGCTGGACTCAGAATCCAGGCTCGACTGGCTTTTCTACAATAAGGACTACAGACATGGATTGGTATTTTAGGCAGGGAACATTTTCTATTTGCCTGTACAAAGAGAGACAGCAGTGTCTGGAGTCTGAAAAAGGTTAAATCAAGACACTTCCTTGCTCTTGGGCCTTGGATGTTCTTTGCATTGTTTGTGTAGCTGTGCTCACTGCCCCTGCTTTATACATCACCTTTTATGTACATTACTGTGGATCCAAAACACATTTAACAGTGATGGAACAGAGCTGAGTTAAAACATCATCACCTTGCCATTAAATATCGATTTCAGGAAGGCACTATTTTGATTCTTATTGTCCTTGTAACTACAGACCTTCACATGCCTTCTGAATAATTGAATCCTTCATGCATGCCCTTTGGCAGACCTGACACCCTAAACTAATAGGATGGACTGAAACACAATTGCTTTTACAAGTACAATACTTCATTATATATTTGTTTTGAAAGCAGTTTCCAGAGCTTAGAGCATGTCTGCGAAAGCAAGAGAAAGAGTGATGATGTTGTTACAAGGTCAGTTTTTCAGAGACTGTAGGCAGTAGTCACTGGCACACTGTCAAATTATCACCATGGCAAACATGGCAGCTCATGGACAATGATTCAGCTGCTTTGACCATATTAAGTCTCCAGCTAAATCTGAAGACAAGTTACTTAAGCTCCCTAACATATATACACAACCTCCAAGGATTTTTTTAAAACTAAATTAAAGAACTTAAGGAAAAAAGCAGCATAGTTAAGACTGACAAGCCCACTAAGCAAGTGCTCCTTCCAGGGCCGACCCTAGCTATTTGAGGGCCCTATGCAGTGCCCTCGCTGGGAGGTGGGAGGGCAGCAGGCCTCCACAGGGGTGGGGGATGGAGCTGGCTTAGGGGGGGAAAAACCACCCCCCAGCACTCACCTGTGGTGCAGCTGGGTCCAGGTCCCTGCATTTCCCACCACTGGTGAGTGCAGGCCTGACCCTGCTGCAGTCCTCAGGGGTGGGGTGGGGGCAGAGCTGGGGCAAGGGGCCTGATGAAGAGGTGGGGCAGGGAGGGATTGAAGCAGCACACAACTGCTCAAGTCACCAAGAAACTTGGGGCACCAAATTTCAGCTGCGTACTTTGCGTATGGGTAAGGACAGCCCTGGCCCCTTCTTCCCATGCATATTTTACATACACCCTATTTGGACAGAATATTATAAAAAACCCATTAAGCCTGGGCCTAACATATTTTTAAAAAAGGGAAAGCCTGGTGTGCTGTGCTTGCACTCAGAGAAAAAAATCAAGGACAATTTTCCACATGATGCTGTCCCTTGTCACAAACCCTGTGCTTAAGTGTCTTAGCAAGGAGAATCCATATCCACGTTGTTTGTAGCATAGTATCTTTTCCAGGCCTGAAGAAGTGCTCTGTGTAAGCTTGTCTCTTTCCACCAACAGAAGTTGGTCCAATGAAAAATATTGCCTCACCAACCTTGTCTCTTAATCCATTTCTGGTACCTGAGGAATGGAGCTGCCAAGGGAGAAGAAGGATGAGAGGCTGTACTGTTGGCATGCACAGGTCACCTGCATCTGTGATGCCAACCATCCTATTTAATGTACCTTTAACTATACACCAGTTCTCTATTCAGAGCTGGATGGAAGACAGTTTTTATCTCTGATGAATCACTAGAATGCCAACGACCTGTGGCACAACAGGACTTCAAAAAACAATATTCAGCTACAAGGATCCTATGACTGATGGTGGTCTGCTCTAATAACTTATAAATACTGTATGTGACCTGGTTATTGCGATGTTCATTGTATGAATAATTTGGGATGTCAATAGGGATGTTGCAAGAAAAAACCAGCAGGACAGTGAGGATACTAAACAATGACTCTAGATAAGCCACACTACCGCTACCATGAGCCCAGTAAACACTGCAGGTTATTAAGAGACAATGCCTGAGCTACTAGCTGTGTAAGTTCTACCTCTTGGCTCCAGCCCCGTTCTAAAATGTGTTTTGCCACGCATGGCGAAGATCAAAGGGATCTCTGTCTGGATTAAAAGTGATACTCTCTTTCTCTAAAAAAGTAATTGAGGAGCTGTTCTGGTTGACACCCCGGACTCTATTAGGTAGAGCTGCCTAGGTGACCAAGATAGACATGCATGTAGACTATTGGTTGTTTTAAAATCTTATATTTTGTTCCTACTGCTGTTTTTAGCAAGGCGATCTGATTACTGTATTCGCCACTGGTCACAGACAACTGAAGGGAATTACTGCGGAGGCCAGAACTCAGTCAGACATTCTAGGTAAGCACATTTGATGCACAGCATACTGTAGCACAGGGCCTGGTCTAGGAGTGGGCTTCCCTCCTGCCACCCACCTGGGATAGGTAAAGGCATGAGGCCTGACACCTGGAGGGATACATCTGTCCCCTTCCTGGTGTCAAAGTGTAACAGTTACAGAGCTAGCTGCACAGGTCCTAATCAACATAGTACGTATAAAGGGGAGCATTAGAGGCTGCACTATTTCTCTGCACAGAAGGCCACCCAGAAGGACAAAGCAGAATCCCTTCCAGAGCTTCCCTTGGGGCAGTGGGCGCCACACTGCCTTGTGGCGCAATTTGGTCCTTAGACTGGCACTTCCCCGAGACAAAAAGCTGCTTTGTTCTGTGTCTTTGCGGTCCCAAGAGTGCTTGTGTGTGCTGGTTAAACAAACAATGCCTCAGTAACCTTGTAAAGCCCTATTAAAAAGCAAGGTGAAGAAAATAAAATAAACCCAAGCCACTAGAATTGCTAGCTTAAATCTTCTACTAGGCAGCATTGGCAGCAACAAGAGCCAGGTTCAATACCTAGGGGTTTCTTTTAACACTACACAACAGAACCGGCTTGAGCTTCCATCCAGAAATCTAGGAAAATTAACTGAGGTAAAATACCTCTGAGGTAATGCTTCCCCACGCACAAGCACTGAGTCTATGTGTAACAAAAGAAAACTTTTACTGAAAGGAAGAGGGAACTCAACATTAATTTGGGAAACCACCACAACAATTCAAAAACAGACAAACCATACATAAACACCCCCTCCATGGTATGTCGGGCAGTAGTCCTCTGCCTCTGTGTCCCACCTGGCCATGTAAAAGTCTGACAGATGAGTGTCCCCTTAAGATGCTACTCCTCTTTCCCTCTGCTGCACTCCACTCATGGTTGGTTGTCCAATGTCAGCGAAGTCCCAGAATTCAGGGTGCATTCAGGTGGGGTCACATCTCACCTCTGAATGAGGAGGTAGAGCAATGTCTCTGCTGCTGTTACTCACCACTGGTGCAGATTGCCATTGTTGCTGTCTCCTTTGCCACTTCTCCCCACTGTCACTGTTTCTGCCACTGCTTGTCAGTGACCCTGCTGCCTTTGCAGCTGCTGACTGCTGTCTCTGCTGCTGCAGCTGCCTCTAGCTGCAATGCCATGTTCTGAGGTTTCATCACTAAGCCCAGTTCTTAGTGATTTCACCAGCTAATGGGGACCCTCACTGCTTCTGCATCCTCTGCACTGTCTTTTACAGCAACACTATACCAGGTCTAATGTTCAGCCCCTAGTCTGGCTCATCAGTGATTAAACCTCTAGCGACCACTGAGCAGAAGCAAGAACACTCCAGTAAGTCTGATCGGTCTTTAAACACCACAGTGGAAGGGTTAAATGGTACTTGGGACTCTTTGAACAGAGTCTAAAGGACTGTCTGTCCCCATCCCCACTGACTTTCACTTGGATTTGGCTTCTTTGCCCCTTGCTTAGTGAGTCAGGCTATTAGGATGACCCACTCCGGTAGGGTATGTTAAGTACAGTTCTGCTGCCCTTTAATCATACAATAAGGATAACAACATTTCACTTCCCCTTGTTCAAGACTAAAGTGAATTTTAACCCTGAATCGATCACTTTTGCGAAGTGAATTTGTCCATTGATCACTTCAGCAAAGTAGATGTTTCTATGCATATACAGGCTGCTCCTGAAGTCTTCCCCCCGCCCCAGTTCATCAATAGATGGCAGGGGAGAGCTCACTCAGAGCCTGGCTTATGTTAGTGATCACTAACAGGCATTTCTGTCATGCTTTCAACAGGATATAAGAACAGTCTTGGCTGCAAGGGACTGCTCACTACTGAGCTACTTCAAAGGGAGTAGTAAGAGCTCTGTTATAAGCCCTGGAAGAAGCAGAAGACTGACCATAGTTATTAGAACTTGACAATGAAAATTATAATCACTCACTGCAGTGCTTACAGTGTAGATAAAGTAAGGTCTTTATTAGTTAGTGCACTGCAAAGCAGGAAAGAGGATTGAAAGCAAGTCACAGCCAACTGCCAGGGCCTTGGAGAGGGCACCTTTGAAAAAGAAAAGAAAAAAAACCAGTCTAAAGACGGTGAGAACTAAAGATGTAGCGGGGAGAGTTTCATATAGAAACCCTTCAACTTGCCCATTAAAGAGTTTGAGATAGCAGGATGAAGTGGACCTGACTGTTAGCAAAACAGAATTAAAGAGGTACCTCTCAATGACCAGGAAGCCACCCCCATCCCCAATTTCCTAGAACAGGCTGCTAAAACTGCAGCATCCCACACCCAGACACACTGCAGCTCTTTCATTAAGAAAGGATTTCTCAAGTGTGACTGAAAGATCCTGGGCCTCTGAATGTCTCAGGATTACTAGAACAAACATCTGTCTCATGACAACAAGATACATGTCAGCTGACAAGATGGGAAAGCTGAAAACTAGCATGAAGTCCTTCAAAGTCAGCTGTTTCATTCTGCTCACTGGAAGTCGGTGTCCTTCACAAGCAGAGGTCATTCAGCCATGCCCTTGCCTTTTTTTTTTATTTGTTAACTTGAAATGAGTTTGGTACTTGTGCAACAGTTTCCTTCACCCTTGCGTAGACTCCTCTCCCATCTTCATCCTTGCTTCTCAAGCATGTGGCTGGGTGTGGGTAAAACCACTACCCACCCAGATGCTACTCCTCTGCGATATATGAGGGCAAGGAGCCAATCACTACTCCCTACTCAGAGCAAGGAAGGGGCTCTGCGGCATGATTTCTTTCCCTGCTCTGCTCACAGGTTAGCACAGCTACACACTGCCCTTACATTGAGCAGATAGTAAACTAACAATTTAGGTCAATTAATTCCTTTATCTGAGTCCTGTTCATCAATAAGTGCTGTTCAAGAACAAATTCAACAAGGTCTTTGTTATTCCTTCAGTTCTGGGCCTTGAGTATATTCCATGGATATATCCAGGGATAGAGAGCCTACACATAACCACAAGAATATTATTCCAAATGTAGGTATGATATTAGATTCTTAATTAGTTGGAATAAGCTAATAAAAAAGTCTAAAAACCAATTTTAAGATTGGCAGAAAATCTCCTCTAAAAATTAACCAGTATTTACTTCTATTTTTAACACGTACTTTACAAATCATCCCACACATTCAGGAAGACCATATGTGTCATTTAATTGCTTCTGACACTACTCGACAGAAGAGAAAACAAAGAAAAGAAAGCAACCTCAGTAGGTGGTTAAAAGATGCATTAGGATTGTTCAGTGACACAAAAGTTCAGGAAAAAATGGTGAGTATTGACCAGAGACATCACAATCCCTTTCATTATCCAACTGCAGTGAAATGAAGGATAATAAATAATTTATTGATTTTTAATCACCTAAAAGAATGAGCTACTGTGGTGATGTTTGGAAAATTAAATTAAAAAAAAAGTGACCAAGTGACTCTCTCATGCAATTCAAACATATTGTTTATTTCCACCTCTGCTTAGACACTTAAGGCATGACTACTGCAAGAGTATTAAAATTGAAAGTGAAAATAGTCTTAGAAAACTCTAATCAGACAAAATACACACACAGTTAACACTGTGATAAACTAATGACAATACAAATAACTAATGAATATTTGAAAACATCTATGATTTAGTGAAAGCACAGTCCACCTTCTAGCATACTAGGAAACCCAGCTAACTATGGGCAGAAGGAAGCATTTCAACATTTCACTGCTTTTGTAGTTTTGAATCAGTTCTACTTAAAATTTTATGGTGAGAAAATGTTAGTGAGTATATCTTTACAAAAAGAGTTTTCACAGATTTAGAAGTCTTTGTTTAACTATCCAAGGCTACACACCTTACCTTAATAAGAATACTATCAGAGATGAGGTGAACAGAACATTTATATTTAAACTTGCAATGTAAGAGAGTTATTTAAAGAGGTGAATTTCTAGTCCCCTTCAAGATGATTAAACTAAACAAAAAACAAAAAGTTGAAAAGGCAACTTGAGAAAGTGTTTCTTTAGTTCAGGATACTGGTACCCCTTCAAGAATTCTTATTTTA
Organism: Chelonoidis abingdonii; assembly: GCF_003597395.2. Lineage (NCBI taxonomy): Eukaryota > Metazoa > Chordata > Testudines > Testudinidae > Chelonoidis > Chelonoidis abingdonii. The sequence continues at coordinate 224,837,368 of NC_133770.1, read as the reverse complement.
AAAAGTCTCTTATGAGCTATTGTTGTAGAATGTTCAGAAACAGGTCACTATTCCCTCAAAGAAAACTAAGAATGGAAATTACATGATACCACTAACCAAATCTCTAGGGATGGAATAATATAGTAGAGGATAACAGGAGGAGGTGGTTTGATCAACTTCCCATACTGTTCTTTAAAGGACATTTAAAAAAAACAACAGAATTATTCTCTTGACAAAGTCCCTATGTGCATTACTCAAAAAATGTTAGATTTCCAGTGTAATTTAGGATTGCATTTCACTCGGATGGTGAAACTAGCTGAGTCAGTTTCACTCCCTAGATTTTTCCATAGACTAATTCAACAACTTTGTTGTTTACATACGTATATTTTATGGACTAACATGATCTCAACTATTTTTACTGACATTTGTTTAAAAATGCATGAAGAGGTTTTCACCATATCTGAATGTTAGGCATCATGACTTCATGAGGTCCCTTTAAGATAAGGTAATAAAGGTTCAAGTTTCCCAATTACAGTTTGGAGAATATATGAAAGTGTTAGTGGGAAGAAAGCTAAATACATCAAAATGATTATGAAGAGTTACTGTCATAGGGTGCAGCCCTCACCAAAGACTGGCGCCTCCTCCTTGTCATGCTGGGGTAGCTCAAGGGCAACACCCATGTCCAGTGTCTCCACATCAGCAATCTGTCTCTGCTCCCACCTATGGCTCCTCTCTCAGCTCCCACAACTGCAGCGTCCTCTTCTCAAGTCAGCCCTCTGGGAGGGGTGGGAGATGGTATTTCTGTCCAACAGTCCAGCCACTTCCTCAGTGGTGGGTGAGGGAGTACCTAGGCCTGCCCACTACTCCAGGCACCAACCTGAGGACCCAGTAAATAGCAGCCTCCTGCTGCACCTCTGTAACCTGAGCCTGTCAATGCTACTCTGTTTCTCTGGGTCACTTCCCCATGGCTCCAGCACTTTCTTCACCATCACCTCAGGGCCTCAGCTGCTCAGTCCCAGGAACTAGCTACTGCTTCTTCCAAGTTGCTTAGAGTTCTCTCAGCCCTCCAGAGAAGCAGCCCTTACTCCCCTGGGCTACCAGCAGCAACTGATGGGGTGCTCTGCCTTGCAGCTCTTTTTATATGGGCCTGCTAGACCTTGATTGGCTGTTCCTCACAGCCCCTGTCCTATTGGCTGCTTCCTGCACAGCCTCCCCAGGTTCTGTTAACCCCTTCTCTGCCAGTGTGGGGTAGAGGCTCCATCACAGTTACAAAATACACACTTCTCTCACCTGATCTATAAGGGTTTGGTTGGCCACTGTCTTGCTGCTTCCTCCCACCGTGTATCAGAATGGATCCCACCACCTTCAGAACTCAATGTAAGCCCCGTTTTTTTACACTAGTTTTACTCACTGATAACTACAGTACACTCCTGCTAGAACAAAGCCCTGGGGATCCAAGGAATTTGTTAATTATAGCCAGGGGTTTGTTATAGCAAAAGAACACTGCTGCAGAGGGGATTGGGGCTCACATGGTGAGCCCCCCCCCCCATGCCCCAAGGAGCTCTCAGCCCCCCGCCATGCCCCAGATGCAATCTCGGGACTGCGTTCATTATAGCCGAAGATTCGTTAATTACGAGGGGCATTATAGCAAGGGTGTAGTGTACTGGTGGATGATTAACAATATTAAATTCTACATGATACCCTCTATACTGTCACATAATTAAGGATGGAGATTATAGAAGAGTATTCTTACAGACTGATTGGTTATTTTGTTCTCTTGTAAGAGGCATCAGAAACAGCCAATGCCGCTAATGGGATTGTCAGAGAATGGCAGCACCTACTAGTCGCCAGCTTTGGTTCAAATACCTTTGGTGTAAGAGTTTTGGGGGAGAAGAAGCTCTCCTTTACACAAAACGCACTCAAACAATTCCTAACCACAATGGGGTTATTTATATGCTTAAAGTTAAGCACATGCATAAATCTTTGCAGAATCAATGCTTAGGATAGAAACAGAAATGAAAACCCTAACATAAATCATTATGAAAGACACCATGCTTTAGAAAAAGTTAATGATGGTTGGGGAACAGGAAGAAATACAATGTACAGGTATTATGATGCAGGGACTCGAAAAGCAAATGAGCTGCACTCCATTATTTATTTTACAGGGCCCACAAGTGGGCTAGGCTCTTCACAGAAAAGACATAGAAGACAGGTCTCTAGCCCAAAGCGTTTACTTTCTAAGGGCCTGATTCAAAGCTCACTGAAGTCATTGGCAATCACAAACAGTAGATGCCCATCTGTCAGGGTTCCTTCCCCACTCTGAACTCTAGGGTACAGATATGGGGACCCACATGAAAGTGGATTCAAAGAGCCCAGAGGAACCCCCTCTAGCCTTAGTTTCAAAGTTACAACAAAACAGGGATCAACCTCCCTCTAGCAAAGGTAAAATTCACAAGTTGAGAAAATAAAGATAAATTAATATGCCTTGCCTGGCTGTTATTTACAAGTTTGAAATATGAGAGACTTGTTCAGAAAGATTAGAGAACATGGATTGATGTCCGGTCCCCCTTAGTCCCAAGAGCGAACACCACCAGAAACAAAGAGCACAAACAAAAGCCTCTCTCCCCCCTCCCAAGATCTGAAAGTATCCTGACCCAAAGGACCAATAAGGTGACAAGTGTCAGCCAGGTTACCTGAGCTTCCTAACCCTGTACAGGTAAAAGGATTTTGGTGCCTCTGGCCAGGAGGGATTTTATAGTATTGTATACAGGAGGGTTGTTACCCTTTCCTTTATAGTTACGACACCATCCCTATAAAATATTTAACATATTATCCAGGGTTAATTAATTTCTTCTTTAACAGGAAAAAGTTTAAAATAAAGGAAATTAAAAACAAAAGGCAAGTGAAAAATACTACGTTTCAGAAGGAAAAAAATCAAATGCATAACTATAAAATGGATAACAACTGGCAAGGCAGTAGTTCTGCAGAAAGAGATCTGAGGATTATAGTGCATCACAAATTAAATGAGCCAACAATGTGATACAGTTGCAAAAGACTCAGTTCTAGGGTATATTAAAAGGAGTGTCATATGTAAGACATGGAAGGCAATTCTTCCACTCTATTCTGCACCTGTGAGGCCTGAGCTGGAGTACTATATCCAGTTTTGGGCACCATACTTTAAGAAAGATGTAAACAAATTGGAAAGAGTCCAGAGCAGAGCAACAAAAATTATAAAAAAAGAATTTTAGAAAAATCTGACCTCTGCGGAAAGGTTAAAAAAACTAGGCATGTTTAATCTTGAAAAAAAGATGACTGAGAGGGAACTTGATTAACAGTCTTCAACTATGTTAAGGGCTGTTATCAAGAGGAAGGTGATCAATTACTCTCCATGTTCACTGAAGGTGGGTGAAGAAGTAACCAGCTTAATTTTCAGGAAGGTGATTTAGGGTAGATTAGGAAAAAAAAGCTTCCTGGCAGTAAGGCTAGATAAGAACTGGACTACATTAGCAAGAGACATTGTGGAATCCCCATCCTTGGAGGTTTTTAATAACAGGTTAGACAAATACTGTCAGGGATGGTTTAGGTGTACCTAAGACAGGAGGGTGGACTAGATGACCTCTCGAACGCCTCCCATCCCTACAATATTATGATGAAATGTATTCCCAGTCACCAAAATAATCAATCATATAAGGAATGGAGAGGGAAAGAACACATTTTCTGTCTCAGAGAGGATCTCAGTAGAGATGTACAGGTACTTTCTTCTGGTTTAAGCTCTTGTTCTTTTATCTCAAATTCAACCTTAGCAGTGATTAGGTTCTTTAAATAATGATCCCATTGTTGCCGCTCATGACATGCTAAGGGGCTCAAAAGACAGGGAGGTCAATTATAAAAAGTGATAAACCCCAGAATTAAAATGACTACTGCCATTCAATAAAGCACATTATTTAGGGCCATCCAGGACGTTACCCTGCAGAGGATCACAGTTGGGAGTTCCTTACTGCCAGAGTCAGCAAAGACTGGAAACTCTGAGGAGGCAATTCATTTAGCACTCAGGGCAGAAGCAACTTGTGCCATCTTCTAGCAACCCCCACAGGCCAGTTAAACTGAAAAGTACAAGTGAGATTTGGAGAGAGAACTGTCTACCCCTGCTCAAGAGAGAGAAGGTCATAGCAATTTAAGGTCTATGAAAGGAGGACGTCGAATAAAAAGGGGAAATAGAGGGAGTTCCCTCAAGCCATTAAAACACATGAGGTTGGTAATGACCTCACCAATGAAGTTGTCAAGGGTCTTTGTTGAAGGATCTTTGAGGGTCTTTCCAATTACTTTTTAATGACATTTTACACACAGGCTACAATATGCAAGCTCTGCATCACGGCAGAACTCTCCTTAGAGTAAATGTTAATTGTTAAAATCAGCTAGTGAGGTTTGCTGCAGAGTGGTGGTTGAAATTCTCTCCATCAATCACCCAATAGACCAGTGGCTCTCAACCTTTTTGGGCTCAGGACCCATTTTCAAATGTTTATGGCCTGTTACAATGCAGCAAATAGTCTGGAGGTTGAGGCCCTGGGGTGATTTTGGTCAGATCCTGTCTTGCGGGGGGTTGGGTCCTGCCCAGCACTCACCCCACAGTGGTGGCTCCTGCAGCTTCTGTCCTGTGGGGCTGGCTGAGTTTGGTTCTCCACTCCAGGCTTTGCAACTTCTAGAGTTGCAGCTCTGCTGAAATTTGGCCCCACCCCCCTGACTGGACCAAGTTTGTGCAAGTGTAATTGTGACCTGGCTCTTAGGGTGCAGCGCCACTCATTCAAATTTGGCCTACCCGGGCTCCCATTATCATGATGGCTAGGCCAAACCCAACTGGCTCTGGGACCCCAGAGGTTGCAGTGTCTGGAGGAGAAAGGCGAGCCCAGCCAGACCCCTGTGACAGGAGCTGTCACATAGCCCTTTGAAACATTCTGGTGACCCAGCGTTGGGTCCTTACCCATGGGCTGAGAAACCTTGCTGTAGAGCAAGAGGCCAGAATCAGGGAATCAAACCTATCTCTCCCACAGAAGTATTCCACCAAATGTGTTTTTATTTAGGAGATACACATTTTGTTTTTAAATAGACTTCTTTAGTACTTGTTAATATTAAAAGACTCAGATAATCCAATATTTTAAAAGATAAAATAATTTGCATCAATGTTCAGGAGAACCGGCTAACAGGAATTAGAACATTCTTAAGGAAAACAAACCAACTTGCATTTCGAGTATGTTCTAACCAAGTAGTACTGTTCTAATATAATAGGCAGTAAGAGGTTGAAAAGCATAGATTTCATCCTGTAGGGAACACTCTAAAAAGGGAGCATGTTTGTAACTGGCAAAAACTGTAGCCCAAAAAGGGGTTACCTGGATCAGAATGGGGCTAGAATTTTACCCAAGGAATTTTGTACTACAAACACAAAAAACAACAACAACAAAAGCCACACACACACACCCCCCAAAATACACACCACTCTTAACAGTACAAGTTTGCAATAAGCACTCAGTGACAACAATGAAAGTCTGAAAAAAATGACCTCACTATTTTGAAAAAAATTAAAACCCATGCAGTTCAAGTCAATAAATGTTAAGCCACTAGCAACGCAGGGAATGGACAGTCTATTTAGACTATTATAGAGTTTTGTTTACTGCTTAGAATGGTCCAAACTGAAATCCTGGCAGGCTAGTACTCAAATTCTGAGGCCAGATACATTTTATATCCATATTAGGGTGTGGAGCAAGTTCTGATTCAACAGTTCTGCTCTGTTTGTAACTTTAAAGAAGCCAATGATGGTATCTTACAGGCACTATGCATCCTATTATGAAAACATCAAAGGTGAGTTTTACCACTGTTTTCTTGAATTAGTGATACATATATAAAATAATGGGCATTAAACCAGAAACCACAGCTACCGTATCACAAAGTTAAAGAAAAATTAAAATGTCTAAAGGGGATGAAAATATTTGCAAACTAAACAGAAAGTTTTAGACCAAAGCATAACAATACCAAAGTTAAATATCAAATTTAATTAGTGATTTACACTAAAGAAATGTATAAAACTATCCTGATCATTCAGTCAAATTAAAAAAAGAAAGAAATCCATTTTTGTAAAAAACTTCACTATGATTTTTTTTATAATTATACTACTGATTTAATTGATTCTTAATCAATCTAAAATGGGGACCTGTTAGGTCCTAGTTTGTCCCCATCCCACAAATGACACATTGCCTAGAAAAAGACTCTGGCTATGGCAGTTTTGTACCCAAATATAGTCAAACAAACAAAAGCCAGCTCCCCAGCACACCCAGGGCTACAGCTCCCAGGGTTCCCCCCCATTACCTCTCTCAGTCCTTCCATCTTCAGAGCTTATTGCAGGATTCTTCCATCTATGCTCTGTAAACTGAGCCCTCCCTACAACTTTCTCCCTAGAGCACCTCCCCAGCAGATTCCCTCTGCCTCAACTCCCAGGCAACGATCACAGCTAGGGTTGCCAATTTTGGTTGGACATATTCCTGGAGGTTTCATCACATGATCTTGATGATTACTCTTTACTTCCTGGAGACTCCAAGAACATCCTGAAGGGTTAGCAATTCTAATCACAGCCACTCTCATGGAGCCTCCTGATATACCTGCTCCTGTTACCCAAACCTTTTTGTTTCTTTCCTTGTTCCCAGAGAGCAAGTAGTGAAAGTCCTATATCTACTCTCACTCACATTCTACCCCATTTCTGACAGACTCACCTAGCCTCCCCATTCTAGTCCCCAGGTGCCTTCTCTTATAGCCAAACGGGGCTCAACTAATCAATCAAAGGTGCATTGGTCTCTTCACTCTTAAAGAGTTACCCCGTGACACCTTGTAGCAGGGCATAAAGAAAGCATTTCCGGGCACAGTACATATGTCTGAGGCCTGGTCTACACTACGCGTTTAAACTGATTTTAGCAGCATTAAACTGATTTAACGCTGTACCCGTCCACATAACAAGGCCCTTTATATCGATATAAAGGGCTCTTTAAACCGATTTCTATACTCCTCCCCGACGAG